>NW_027315723.1:38807851-38907851 GCF_026437365.1 Eucyclogobius newberryi
AAAAAAATATCCCCCCAAGATTGACAGGTGAGGAATGCACGTCACTGATAGTTCCTCTCGTAGCAGAGGGGTGAATAGTTCCTCTCAGAGCAGAGGGGTATATAGTTTCTCTCGGAGCAGAGGGGTACATAGTTCC
Source organism: Eucyclogobius newberryi (assembly GCF_026437365.1). Lineage (NCBI taxonomy): Eukaryota > Metazoa > Chordata > Actinopteri > Gobiiformes > Gobiidae > Eucyclogobius > Eucyclogobius newberryi. Next base: position 38,807,988 of record NW_027315723.1, read on the forward strand.
TCTCGGAGCAGAGGCGTACATAGTTCCTCTCGGAACAGAGGGGTACATAGTTCCTCTCGGAGCAGAGGCGTACATAGTTCCTCTCGGAACAGAGGGGTACATAGTTCCTCTCGGAGCAGAGGCGTACATAGTTCCTCTCGGAGCAGAGGGGTACATAGTTTCTCTCGGAGCAGAGGGGTACATAGTTCCTCTCGGAGCAGAGGGGTCTGTCCCCAGAGCAGTTCAGAGTGGAAACTGTCCCAAAGCATAAAACGTCTTTTGAACCATCAGCTTTCACTGGTGCCTCGTACATAAAAGGAGAAACAAACTGGGTCCTTTTCAAACGAGAACTCAAATAATTTTTATTTTTTATTTGAAGGTCAGATGTATAACCCCCTTTTTAAAATTTAATATGTCTTTTGTTTTACATTGTTACATTGTTTATGACTTTTGACATTGAGAATTAGCCCTAGCTAAATGCTGCAGTGTGTGACAAGAGCTCATGAAACACACTTAATAAAGAATAATTAGAAGGCGACAAATAAGGCTGTATGTTTACACAATGATGCCAGAAATATAATAATCACTATTAGTGAAAGATTTATTTGTGAAGTTTACTTTACATAAATTTGTATTCGGTATCTGCCACAACAGTAAGACTTAGCATATCGGATATCGGATATCGGTATCGGACAAAACAACTAAAACAAAACATACCAGACCTATTTCCTGGAGGATTCCCAATTCACTGAGCATACTTTCTGTTCTGTTACAGATTTACTGGACTGGTGACTGGTTCCAACAGCATTAAACAAAAAAAACTGCAAAATCACCCAGTCATGGGTTGAACAAGTGACGATAGTGGAAAAAGGTCTATTGTATAAACTCGGGGTGTGATTCGCCTCACCGTGACTTCACTGTTTACACCAAAGCGGATCTATCTCTGTGAATTAACGAGCCCGGCAGCCCTGTTAGACAGCTATTTGCCTGCCTTATCTGCGCGCCCAGTGAAATTGTGAGAAAAAGCTAGAGTAATCTGCCCTTTATTTGCACTGACATAAACAGTAGAGTTGTTTTAGTGCGCGATAACATTAAATATTGGGGCTGGGGAGGCAGACACCGAGAGGCAGTTTACATTCTCACTGGAGTAGTCTTGATAAGGGGCCAGGGGGAATCGGAGACCAACCAAATGTGTGCATTAGTGTAATGTATTGGGCTTCCCCTCTCAGGCCTGCTGTTCCTCCCAAAACAAAAGACAGGCCAAGGCCCCGGGATGGATGGGAGAGAGAAAAATATCCCTCACTTTAGATAATCGCATAAAACGTCTGCCATGTTTGCTGCTGCTGCCTAATAAGCACAAAACGTTCCATGGGTTCCTCCCTCAGAGTGGATCTGTGACTTCTGTGAATCAGGAGCGAGAGAGACGGCGGACTAATGCCTTTGGAATGAATTAAATGATACAAACTTTAATTTTGTAAAGCAGTGTGTAATATTTGAGGATTTTTCTATTTACCTCACATGCTTTTAGGTGATTATAGAAAGTCCAATGCCGCTAAAATAACTAAGATAGGCTTCTAGTGACAGAAAATGTTATAATTTGCAGGATTAATGTTATTAATTATGTTAGACTAGCCTACTTTATGCTTGTATTTTTTGCTGACATTGGTAAGTTTAATCCTTTGATATTTATTGTTAGGAGTTTGTGTGAAAAGTGAAGATAATATGCTAAACTGGAAAAAATATAACCATATAAAAGAGCATTTACTCCTGAACTATAGACATTTTACACATTTTATCTTTCTACTTGTGTTTCAACAAATGCCAACTATTAAATTAGAGCCTTGAATTTTTTACGAGCTTATCACAAAACATAAGCATGATAAGGGCAATTTAATGCACACGATACATGTTCCACTGCATTTTATCTTTGCATTTTTTTTATTTTTTTTTGGTCTGGGCTTGTTAGGGGAAAAGTAGGCAGTCTTCAGGTTTCATAATTCTTTGGAGTCTGTCTGGAACTCATCCACGTCCTGATTTTCACCGATTTATGTCCGGACAGTTTGGCCCTTGGAATTAATGAGTCTTTGGCTGAGAGTTGGAGAGCCGCGAGGTCAAGTAAATCATGCTTTAGGCCCCGATCCTCCCCAACAACGCCCCCGACAACTCTTCCCCAATCAGCCTGAGAAAGCCCACCTCATCGTCATATGCAGATCCCAGCACGTCTGTTAATGCTGAGTTAATGCTGCTGATGAATGCGGCAGGAAAAGTAGGCCATGAGATCATTGAGTACCAGCCTCTTTTTATAACGTATGTTTTATTGTGTGAACGGGACAGTGCGTCTGTGCTGTCAGAATGAACTAGTTTACCTAAATGTATTACTCATTATCAGAAAATAACTGTATATTTCATAAACTGCAAAATTACCGTATTTTCCGGACCTTTTTTCATAGTTTTGGGGTGCGACTTATACTTATATTTATACTTATATACATTTATACTTACACTCCGGAGCGACTTATATATGATATTATTTGTTATTTTCACACTTGCAACCGCATTTCATACCCCAGTGCGACTTGTATATGTTTTTTTCTTCTCTATTATGCATTTTTTGGCTGGTGCGACTTATACTCCAGTGCAACTTATATATGTTTTTTTCTTTTCTATCATGCATTTTTTGGCTGGTGCGACTTATACTCCAGTGCGACTTATTATGTTTTTTTCTTCTCTATTATGCATTTTTTGGCTGGTGCGACTTATACTCCAGTGCGACTTATTATGTTTTTTTCTTCTCTATTATGCATTTTTTGGCTGCTGCGACTTATACTCCAGTGCGACTTATATATGTTTTTTTCTTCTCTATTATGAGCCTGCGTAAATTCAGCCTGGAAGACCTAACTCCACCCATCTACGTCAAGGCCACCATGGAAGGACCCCTCTCCCCAGCGCCATCATCGCACTCAAGCGGGCGCCCGCCTGTCCGTCTGCGAGAGTCAGATCCCTCACTTCACCATGGACTCTCCCAGGTTTCTGCCCATATCCCAAAGAGGTTATGCAGTTTTTCCCGGCCAAGAAGTAGGGTGAAAGGTCAGGGGGCGTCTGCACCATGGCCCGAGCACCTGCTCCTCATCCCCAATCAACGCTCCCAAGTTACTCCTCCCCGCTCCCAATCAGCGCCCAGGCGGTCGCATTTAAGCCCTCAGGCAGATGGCTCGGCCGCTCAAACCGTACTGCGACCCACCACCTCCCCTGCTCCTCCTCTGCATTCCCCTCATCATCTACCACCACCAGTCTCCAGGCTCCAGGGGGAGACATCTAATACAAATAGATCATGGAGTGCCCATGATCGCAACATCTTCCGCCGGGGTCTAAGCGCCAAATAACTCTCGTAATAAAGCTTGCTAAACAGTCCTTTCTCGTGGTCTCTGCGTCTCTCCAGGGTGAAATGCATTTTTTGGCTGGTGCGACTTATACTCCAGTGCGACTTATATATGTTTTTTTCTTCTCCATTATGTATTTTTTGGGCTGGTGCTACTTATACTCCGGTGCGACTTATAGTCCCTAAAACACGGTAATCCTTTGGGACATATCTTATTTGGGATCGATATCATATTTAATGTCTTGATTTTGTATTATTTATTACAAAACGGGTGAGTGTCCCTTTAATATGTGATACAGTATTAGCTCTTTCCTATTGAAATAATGTGGAAAAAGTTGACATCATCTGCCATAACAGCACAGCACCTCTGAGACTCACACCTCACCGCTGCAAATCAATCAAGACGTTTTATGCAGAGAAATAATTTGTCTTTTCATTTATAGCCGTTAAAGTGCCATGATTTTTTACGCACATGTTTAGTGTTTTAGATTTAAGAGGAAAATCGGTGACAACATTTTCAAACAAGCGTGAAACTAGAGCTCGGAGCAGCAGACGTGGAACAGGGCCCTGCCAAGTGTGCCTTTGTTTTGTCCTACTGTAGCCATTAGAGCAACACTTCACATCCAGATGAATCTATCAGGCCAAACTTCAGGACAAACAAGGGATTATTTTTGAAAGTAATCTAAAATTGGACACTTGGTTGGAAAGGTTAATTTTGAATACTCGCTCTCGTCCGTTTGACTCATAATAATGTGGCAAAGAAGCAAACCTAATATGTATGTTATGTCAAGTGCAAGTGACAAAATACACTGGAATTATTTCTACTTTTGTCTAAAATATTTTTCTTTTCAGGGGATATGCTGCAGTCATCTTTGCAGTAATATTTTTGCTTTTCTAAATAGGTATGTCACTATATAAAAAGACCAACAGTAATATCTTTAATTTTCTCTCATTCATATTGTCTAGTATGTGACTATGTTAATAACTTAATAATACACTTACCGGTAATAATATTTGAGTTAAAATATACAGCCAGATATAAAGGTTTTTACATTCAGGTTGACTTTTGAGTATTGATTGAACTTAAATAACTTTTCCTTCTAAAATGGTCAAGATTATTGTTTTTTTTTGGGTTGTACGATTAACCAAATGATCTTGACATCCTTATTTGCAACAATATTTTACATTTAAGAACTACTCTACTTTTAGAACAATCTCCTATTAATACATTTTAACAGTTGGTTACCTAACATCTGAAGGTTATCCTGTTGTACGTTGTGGGTGGATTTCTCTCTCTCTCGGCCGGTAAAATATACATAATATACATGATAATAAAAGATAAATAATTCTGGGTCACGATCAGGACACGGTTTGTAAAACAGGGATGACTAACAACATGCTCAGAAACAGAGCCGCCAGCAGTGTGTGCCCTTGAGCAAAACACTTAACCTCAGGGACTGATCGGCAAGACTAAACATGTCAATGCTTCACCCCTTAATCCATAAAGGACCCCCATTTGCAGCGATGCACGTGCTGTTGTGTCCTGGGATGAGACTATCCAGCCATCTCGCCTGTGTGTATGTTAGATGTGAGGCGGTCTGCCCCCAAACCACACTTGATCATCCAAAACTGCACTCTTTCAATCTCCAGTAGTTTTAGTCTAAATTCAATTACTCAGTCTGTTTAAGTTTGTCCTCTCATTTACTTGTGTGAATAAATCCAGGCCCACAAGTCTAAATAAATGTTCTTGATCCCGTACATCACCTCTCCACACTCCAGTGGACTCCTCTAAACCACAACAATGAGCTCAACGTTCTGAAGTGTCTCCGTCTTTGGGAGCGCTCTGGGATCTGCTGATGGCTGTAATTACTGTCACAGCACACGGACATGACACAGTCCAGAGCCAGCTCGGGCGGCGGCCATCTTTGTTCAGAACGGAATCCGGTTTTGTAGTCCTGTCGTTTGGTCGATTAACCGCTCGATTTTTAAAGGATTTGCATTCACAACGGCAGTCCTGGGATTTGGGACTGATTAGAGAGTTTGATCTGCCTTTTTTAAAACTTATGAATACACTGTTTACTAGTAGTTTTCTATTTACATATTTGTGATCGTGTGCTCTCCCGGTCTCATGGTTCCATTTGTTCACTTTGGAACAGATACATGGTCAAATAAGATAAGATAAGATAAGATATTCCTTTATTTTCCACACATGGGGAAATTTCGTTGTTGCAACGCAGGTAGAGGAAAAGGACAGATATCTTAATAGAAGAACTCTTATAAACAAAAACTCTTATTTCTTAATAAGGAATGGAGGGTAAAAATAAAGATAAAATGAAATAAGATTAAAAAAAAACAGCTAGCGTAAGACAAAATAATACTAATAATAATGGTAAAATAAACACTCTATTTACATCAGTTATGTGCACATGAATGTAACATTATCATATCAAATCATAGAGATAATTTGTCTGAAAACTTTGTCCAGCGTCACACTGCTTTTAGTGGACTAATCGATGCACAAGGCAACCAAGAATGTCTTTAGTTGACCACAGCACTCATGTCCACTGTCTCGAATAATAGCATCACAAAAACATCTTCAGAAAATACATATTACTGACATATATCTGTGTGAATAACCTAAAATATCATAAAGATAAATGCATAGTAATGGAGCCGCTGCTGTGCTCTGGAGCGGGACTGACCCGAGTACGTCTGCTTCATGTTTATTCTTGACCTAACGCACTTAAATGACGGTCAGTGTAAACACATTCACACGATCCCTCCTCTTGTCGTCTTTATGAGCTGCTCCCTGATTGGTCGCAGTCCGTAAACTGCTGTTTCTTGTCTCAACATGCAGCTGATAACTTTGTATTACATATTACTGTTGAGTGTGCGGCATGGAGACCTGGAAATAACTCTGAGTTAACAGAATAAAAGACATAACGAATCCTATATGCAGCTATTTGAGGATGAGAGAGGAAAACTGGGTCAAATCCTCTCGTTAAAGCTGTTTTGTGGGCGAGCCAACGTCAACACATTTAAATGACGGTCTGTTTATAACACCTGGAATTTTATTGTCTGCAAACTGTTGTTTTACTGGACTGCCCTCTGTTATATTTAGGATTTTGCTTCATTTTACAAGAGCTACACAAACATTTCCTCGCTCGCTGTGGTGTCCTGATTGAATCCAGGGCAGCAAACCTGTCACAGTCGGAGCTGCCACGGCCGAACGCTGAACACACGTCATGACTTCTGCAGGGAGGCGTTCACACTTGAAAGCCAAAAAACCCTTTCCACAAATGCGATTAGAAGTATAAAAATAACAAACCTGCAATGAATGGGCTTACTGTATTAAAAAAGACACACCTGATATTCCCGTTGTGGTTTGAGCTTGACATGTTTCGTTAAAATATGGCCCTAAAATGGGGATTAAAAAACAGTCAATTACAGAATAATTTATCTCCAAAGACAGATTAGTCATCTGTGGCTCCACCAGTTAAACGACGTCAGTGCATGAATGGGAGTTTTGAGAGAGCCTTAACCACAGGGGATGTTTGTGTTGGACTTTGAAATAAGAATTTTACGGCAACAGTGGATTGTATAAAAAATATAATTGACCAGAGGAAGTTAGGGTTTTGAAGCCTAAAAACCAGAAAATAGATGTTGGCATAGTAGCGCTGACTCCTCTCCCACAGTCTAGAGCCCAGGGTTAAAAATCATGTGGCTTTTCAGTTTGCATGTTCTCTCTCACTTGTATAGGTTTTCGCACATAAGGCAAATTCTCATTGTACGACATTGTGCGTCATAGCAACAGGCACTTGTACCTATAATTGTGTAGCAAACATGTACTCACTGCCTTCAGCAATAGTTTCAATCCACTACAGCTTTATCTTTAATTATTTTTTATACCTATTCATTTTGAAAACAAAGAAAAAAATGAATAAAATATGAAAACATGAGACAAAACGGCTTAATATTAAAACATGAAACAAAACTGAGCCAAAACAGGGAAAGAAAAAAGTGACAAATGTCCACTCTTCAACCCTTCAAACTAAGTTAAATGCCAAAGGAAAAAACAAAGACATTTAAAAACAGGAAGTGAGTCGGCTCATTTCAGAGTAACTGAAAAAGCACCTATTTTTTTTTTGTCTTAGATTACAAGAAGAGCCTGCTCTGACCTGAGCAGGGCACAAATCACTGGTCTCACTGGTAATAGAAGACATTTTAAAAAAGATGCAAGCTTTTTACAACAAATACAGTAATGTAGAGGTAGCAAGCAGAGAGATTGGCGAATGGAAGTTATGTAATCATATTTTTCATATCAAAAGCCGTTTCCTGATCTTCTTTTGACTACTTTTCCCTCACAATCCAAAACCATCATTGGCGTTAAACAGTAGATCCCAGCTTGCTTTGGGAATCCCTTCTTACAAACCACATATTGATTTACAGACATCACAAAGGCCCATGTCAAATTAATAATCGGAAACACAAGGGTAACTAGCAATTTATCCCAGACATACTTTCCTTTAAACGTGGGTGGGCCTTAAGCAGGATTAACCCCAAACTTCCTCTTCTCTCCAATGTTAATGTCATTTCTTGAGCTGGTATGACAGTATTCTACCACAGTCAGCTTTGAGAGCAGGATGCACTGAAAATCACGTCCTATTTCAGTCCCAGGGTGCAGCGCGTTACCTCAATGGAAGAAAGGAATGGGAAGAAGGATTAAATGTTCATATTGAGATTGTTTGCGATTTCTTGGCATTTTCCAGGGATCAGAAACCACAAGCTTTATTCTGGTGGGACCATGTTTTGAATTACTACTCGATGGTTCCTCCTCTCAGGGCCCACAGACGTGTTTCAGTGAGTTTCTGCCAAAGTCAGAGAAGTTTCGTAATAAGTTCTTTCTAAGTACATGCAGTGCATAAAGGTAAAGTCTCGTGTGTACAGCAAGTTCATAGAATTTCATTGATATAACCACGGGACTCCATCCAGGTAAATGTCCTCTGCAGAGAATTAAAAAAAACCTGTCTCCATGAGGTGGGGACAGGTTTAAAACATGTTAACCCTGTACTTTAGACTGCTAGGAACATGCAATGGATTTAGAACAACAATCTGTCCAATCCAAATCATTTCTCAAGTAAAAATGATTAAATAAATAACTGCAATATAAAATTAACTAATGCTTTGGACATAACATCTCATTTATGCTCTAAAGTTATTTATAGAACATTATTCTGGCCAAAATAAGAAATAAATTAAATATAACTAAAAAGTGTGGTGATGTAAAACCACTGGCTCAACTTCAAAAAGCCTTTTCGAGTTGACTTAACTTTTAAGATATTTGCAAAGGGTCTAATCATTCCTTGTGTGTAACATAAATTAAAATTATAAACTGTACCAAACATTGTGTAATATAAAAACTACTAAAAATATACTTATAATGTACTTAGGCCCTTATATTTACAGAGTCTCCTGGCAACATTTGTGACTGAAAATGGGTTTAAAGAGAGGTTTGAGTAAAAATACATAGTGTCTATGCTGTAATCTGTGTGTTATCATATTCACCAGGAAAGTGTTCCTAAAATGTACACCGTACAGAAGAGTACACTCAAAGACACCTCTACAGGAGCTGTGGCATATCTGACATGTCTGTAAGTGAAAGACAAAGATGGATATTTTCAGATCACACTTGGTTAGCATAGTCATTTTATTATTAGTGACATTAATATAGTAATACATACTTGTATTACAATGTCACAGCCAAGGATAATAAGATACTTCAAGTCAATGATGTGGAAAGAGCACAACCTTCTAAGAAGAGTCTAAGAGGAGAGGCCCGGACTTCACTCTCCTCGTGGGCAGGCTCATTTTTCCTCCGTGACCCTTATTCAAAGTTCAAGACCACTGAAGTTGTCTCAGAGTGGGGGACACAACATAAGCAAATTTAACTAAAAACCCTCTTGTATGGACGCTAATGAGAAAACACATCATTGATAACCTATTTTATCTTTAATCCAAGTCACTTACATTTACAGTAAAATGAGGCATGATATGATCAAATCCAAGTCTTAAACAAATTCAATTAAATGTGCACACATCTCTTAGTTACAGAACACATCTTGGCTCTACCAACGACTTTGCCTTTGTTTAAAAGGCGCCTTAACTGTTTGTGGAGACAAACAACACACAAATCAGAGCCTGAACACCGGCCATGAAAATCTGCATTGTTGTTTAACTATTCATAAAATGTCTTTTTCAAGTTAAATTATATTTCCCTGTGTAACTATTGTGTACATATTAGCTTCCACATATCTTTAACTGTTTTAACAACTATTTTATTATTTTATATAAATATTATCACACTGTTCACTGTTTGTAATGCACTCATTTTAATGGGATTGTACAGTTACTTACTCAACACAATGTAACATTTTTAATATAATTATCTTAATATCTTACACCAGGAATATAAAATAGTCATAAATTGACATACTCACTGATATATCAAGCTAATTTTGACATAACGCAGCAGAAACGTCAGTGCCACATGTCAATATGGTTGCCGTGATGAGACTGGGAAACCCCTTACATTTTCTTACTGAGCATGTGCGAACAAATGAAGATTGAGCTTTCAACAAGGGATTTAAGTTTTCTCAACATATCATATTTCATCCGCTAAAAAAAAACATGAATACAGTAGTAATGCATGGCATTTATGCATTACATTACTTTTAGCCAGTTAAATTAGCTAGTAATAACAACATGCAAGTTGGGTTTTTAACAGTAAAGTAACAAGTAAAGGTAATTATTAAATATAACTGAGTACGACACTTCAGATTTTAAATGTAAGAAGGTTTTGTTCCTCAGAAATGCACTAAACTCATTTGACCCTACACACAGCGGCGTAAAGCAGAATCAGTGTTACACAATGTCCCACGCTTGAACACAACTCTATTGTCTGTTCCAGTTGCTGATTAAATGATTGATTCCTGTTATGACTGCGCGGCCCATCTCACTTCCCCCTTCTTCACTAACAAACAGACAAGAGACGTGAACAACTGAATCCTGTTGTCTGCAAACACTTATGATGTTTACTTAACCCTTACACTCCCGCTTTGTCTCACATAATTAGACCCATCGATTCAAATAAATGTTGATTTTTCCATTTTAGCCGGCTGACTGAGGACGAGGGAAAAGGAAGAAAGCAAGCGGGTTAGGGTTAACCCTAACCCTAACCCTCAACTTGGCACAAAGAGCAGCGATGGAGGCAAAATGTGTGAATATAGAAACAAAATATATATTCGGTTCAAACAAAGTGAGCTTAAATAACATTTGCATTGAATTAAATACTTTCCCATTAAGATGATAATAATAATAATGAGTTTGGATTTTTCTGCAGCACGTTTACAATAAATAGTAAAGAATTATGAGTCAGATCTATTTCTCTGATCAAAACATAGAAAGTCACACAGGGCCCTTCTACTTTGAGGAACATGCACCTAACTCGTGGTTTCTCTATGATTCCGTTTGTTAGAAGCGGTTGTATAGTATTACCCATATGTATTTTTTCAAGAATTGTTATATCAGTATTTATTTTTTTGTTTTTACTCTAACCAGGGTGGAGTGATTGATCAAAATTGCAGTTTAATTGGTCGCAAATGTCTAAGGCAGTATTTAGGCAATAGCATTTCCTTTGCAGAGAAAATAACCACTTAACACATGTTCAAATGCAGATAATTCTTGTATTTGTTCATCAGTTTGGTTTTCACTTGTTTATGTGTTTAAAATGTGAATTGTGAACAGGGTTTTGTTTTTAAAAAATACTGCGCACAATTATTATAGTATTGGCAATTTGATGCTTCCCAAATCATGTCCTTAATAATACTAGTTTTCTTCTGCAAATAATTGAACTGGCAATTTCTGTAATGTGAATGTGGATATTTACATTATATAGTGTTAAAAGCGACACAATACGCAGCCGTTCTAATGTTTTAGCGGTTCACAGTGATTTACTGAAGGCCAGAGTGTTTCCACAGTTATGACCGTGTTTCAATATCACGCCTCCTTTAAGTTCCTGAAGTCATTTGGCATTAGTCTGAGTTTGCCCATTCGAACAGTCGTAAAACTTCTTTTAGCCAAAGGAATGAAGATTGTGTTACAGCCGGCGATGAAGTGTATGTAAAACACAAGCAAAATGAGTTTCTGCATCACAACTATGGCTTACAGGAAACATACGCCAATGTAAAGGATAGTTTGACCAAGCAATGTGCATTATATACTATGCAGATTTTACTGTAATAAGGTTAATGAAGTAACAGTAAAATAACAATGCTGACAAATAAAAATGTTTTCATATATTTAAATAACTGTCATATCCCAAAAAGTAACATTGAGGTTGATGATACTGTTTTATTTTCTATGAAGACATAATTCTACTTGTAGGCTCAGGAAACAGAGGGTACCCCATCTGTCATTATCACACTTAAATACTTAGAATTATTAGCTAATCTACCCACTTCTGTTATTTCCTAAAGTAAGAGGTTTTTTTTTTCTTTTTTTTTTAAGCAATCATGATTTTTTGTTTCTGCTGATTCTGCCCTTTTCCAACTACTACATTATTGGCAAATGGCATAAGGTTTCCCTACGCTTGCAATTTATCCAGCATCATCATCATCATCATTACTGGCAATCACGTTAAATCTCTTGCATGTCTTTAGTAGTATAGTATTTTGATCCACTCCTGAAATAGTGCTCCTGATGTGATTCTCAGGTGCTGTTCTGGATGAAGTGAGGCATATCTGAGCTTTTCTGTGGTCGTCCGGTTCACCGCAGAGCAGATGCACGAAACTAAGATATGAATGAACTAATAAAACCTCTGGAGTTAACGTTCACGACAAAATTTGAACTTCGTATATTCGAAAACGCAAAACCCTAAAGCACATTTGGATTTTGTTTGTTGTTTTATGTCTGAATGTATGATTTAGCCCAGGTTTAGTCCTGGTTTAGTCCTGGTTTAGTCCTGGTGTAGTCCTGGTTTAGTCCTGGTTTAGTCCTGGTGTAGTCCTGGTTTAGTCCTGGTTTAGTCCTGATTTAGTCCCGGTGTAGTTCGTGTGTAGTCCTGCTGTAGTCCTGGTGTAGTCCTGGTTTAGCCCTGGTGTAGTCCTGGTGTAGTCCTGGTTTAGTCCTGATTTAGTCCCGGTGTAGTTCGTGTGTAGTCCTGGTGTAGTCCTGGTGTAGTCCTGGTTTAGTCCTGGTGTAGTCCTGGTTTAGTCCTGGTATAGTCCTGGTGTAGTCCTGGTTTAGTCCTGGTTTAGTCCTGGTTTATCCTTGGTGTAGTCCTGGTTTATCCCTGGTGTAGTCCTGGTTTATTCCTGGTTTATTCCTGGTTTAGTCGTGGTGTAGTCCTGGTTTAGCCCTGATGTAGTCCTGGTTTAGTCCTGGTTTAGTCCTGGTGTAGTCCTGGTTTAGTCCTGGTTTAGTCCTGATTTAGTCCCGGTGTAGTTCGTGTGTAGTCCTGCTGTAGTCCTGGTGTAGTCCTGGTTTAGCCCTGATGTAGTCCTGCTGTAGTCCTGGTGTAGTCCTGGTTTAGCCCTGGTGTAGTCCTGGTGTAGTCCTGGTTTAGCCCTGGTTTATCCCTGATGCAGTCCTGGTTTAGTCCTGATTTAGTCCCGGTGTAGTTCGTGTGTAGTCCTGGTGTAGTCCTGGTTTAGTCCTGGTGTAGTCCCGGTGTAGTTTGTGTGTAGTCCTGCTGTAGTCCTGGTGTAGTCCTGGTTTAGCCCTGGTGTAGTTCTGGTGTAGTCCTGGTATAGTCCTGGTTTAGTCCTGGTGTAGTCCTGGTTTAGTCCTGGTTTAGTCCTGGTGTATTCCTGGTGTATTCCTGGCGCAGTCCTGGTTTATCCCTGGTTTAGTCCTGGTGTAGTCCTGGTTTATCCCTGGTTTAGTCCTGGTGTAGTCCTGGTTTATCCCTGATGCAGTCCTGGTTTAGTCCTGGTGTAGTCCTGGTTTATCCCTGGTGTAGTCCTGGTTTATCCTTGGTTTAGTCCTGGTGTATTCCTCGTTCATTCCTGGTTTAGTCCTGGTTTAGTCCTGATGTAGTCCTGGTTTAGTCCTAGTGTAGTCCTGCTTTATCCTTGGTGTAGTCCTGGTTTAGCCCTGGTTTATCCCTGATGCAGTCCTGGTTTAGTCCTGATTTAGTCCCGGTGTAGTTCGTGTGTAGTCCTGGTGTAGTCCTGGTTTAGTCCTGGTGTAGTCCCGGTGTAGTTTGTGTGTAGTCCTGCTGTAGTCCTGGTGTAGTCCTGGTTTAGCCCTGGTGTAGTTCTGGTGTAGTCCTGGTATAGTCCTGGTTTAGTCCTGGTGTAGTCCTGGTTTAGTCCTGGTTTAGTCCTGGTGTATTCCTGGTGTATTCCTGGCGCAGTCCTGGTTTATCCCTGGTTTAGTCCTGGTGTAGTCCTGGTTTATCCCTGGTTTAGTCCTGGTGTAGTCCTGGTTTATCCCTGATGCAGTCCTGGTTTAGTCCTGGTGTAGTCCTGGTTTATCCCTGGTGTAGTCCTGGTTTATCCTTGGTTTAGTCCTGGTGTATTCCTCGTTCATTCCTGGTTTAGTCCTGGTTTAGTCCTGATGTAGTCCTGGTTTAGTCCTAGTGTAGTCCTGCTTTATCCTTGGTGTAGTCCTGGTTTATCCCTGGTGTAGTCCTGGTTTATCCCTGGTTTAGTCGTGGTGTAGTCCTGGTTTAGCCCTGATGTAGTCCTGGTGTAGTTCTGGTTTAGTCCTGGTTTAGCCCTGGTTTATCCCTGATGCAGTCCTGGTTTAGTCCTGGTGTAGTCCTGGTGTAGTCCTGATGTCGTCCTGGTTTAGCCCTGATGTAGTCCTGGTGTAGTCCTGGTTTAGCCCTGGTTTATCCCTGATGCAGTCCTGGTTTAGTCCTGGTGTAGTCCTGGTTTATCCTTGGTGTAGTCCTGGTTTAGCCCTGATGTAATCCTGGTTTAGTCCTGGTTTAGTCCTGGTGTAGTCCTGATGTCGTCCTGGTTTAGCCCTGATGTAGTCCTGGTGTAGTCCTGGTTTAGCCCTGGTTTATCCCTGGTGTAGTCCTGGTGTAGTCCTGGTTTAGCCCTGGTTTAGTCCTTGTGTAGTCCTGGTTCATCCCTGGTTTAGTCCTGGTTTAATCCTGATGCAGTCCTGGTTTAGTCCTGGTGTAGTCCTGGTTTATCCCTGGTGTTGTCCTGCTTTATCCCTGGTTTATCCCTTGTTTAGTCCTGGTTTATCCCTGGTTTATCCCTGGTGTAGTCCTGGTGTAGTCCTGGTTTAGCCCTGGTTTAGTCCTTGTGTAGTCCTGGTTCATCCCTGGTTTAGTCCTGGTTTATTCCTGATGTAGTCCTGGTTTAGCCCTGATGTAGTCCTGGTGTAGTTCTGGTTTAGTCCTGGTTTAGTCCTGGTGTAGTCCTGGTTTATCCCTGGTGTAGTCCTGGTTTATACCTGGTTTAGCCTTGATGTAGTCATGGTTTATCCCTGGTTTAGTCCTGGTGTAGTCCTGGTTTAGCCCTGATGTAGTCCTGGTTTAGTCCTGGTGTAGTCCTGGTTTAGCCCTGATGTAGTCCTGGTGTAGTCCTGGTTTAGCCCTGGTTTATCCCTGATGTAGTCCTGGTTTAGTCCTGGTGTAGTCCTGGTTTAGCCCTGGTTTATCCCTGATGTAGTCCTGGTTTAGTCCTGGTGTAGTCCTGGTTTAGCCCTGGTTTATCCCTGATGTAGTCCTGGTTTAGTCCTGGTGTAGTTCTGGTTTAGCCCTGATGTAGTCCTGGTTTAGTCCTGGTTTAGTCCTGGTGTAGTCCTGATGTCGTCCTGGTTTAGCCCTGATGTAGTCCTGGTTTAGCCCTGGTTTATCCCTGATGTAGTCCTGGTTTAGTCCTGGTGTAGTCCTGGTTTAGCCCTGGTTCATCCCTGATGTAGTCCTGGTTTAGTCCTGGTGTAGTCCTGGTTTAGCCCTGGTTTATCCCTGATGTAGTCCTGGTGTAGTCCTGGTGTAGTCCTGGTTTAGCCCTGGTTTATCCCTGATGTAGTCCTGGTTTAGTCCTGGTGTAGTTCCGGTTTAGCCCTGATGTAGTCCTGGTTTAGTCCTGGTTTAGTCCTGGTTTAGTCCTGGTGTAGTCCTGGTTTAGCCCTGGTTTATCCCTGATGTAGTCCTGGTTTAGTCTTGGTGTAGTTCTGGTTTAGCCCTGATGTAGTCCTGGTTTAGTCCTGGTTTAGTCCTGGTGTAGTCCTGATGTCGTCCTGGTTTAGCCCTGATGTAGTCCTGGTTTAGTCCTGGTGTAGTCCTGGTTTAGCCCTGGTTCATCCCTGATGTAGTCCTGGTTTAGTCCTGGTGTAGTCCTGGTTTAGCCCTGGTTTATCCCTGATGTAGTCCTGGTTTAGTCCTGGTGTAGTCCTGGTTTAGCCCTGGTTTATCCCTGATGTAGTCCTGGTTTAGTCCTGGTGTAGTTCCGGTTTAGCCCTGATGTAGTCCTGGTTTAGTCCTGGTTTAGTCCTGGTGTAGTCCTGGTTTAGCCCTGGTTTATCCCTGATGTAGTCCTGGTGTAGTCCTGGTTTAGCCCTGGTTTATCCCTGATGTAGTCCTGGTTTAGTCCTGGTGTAGTTCCGGTTTAGCCCTGATGTAGTCCTGGTTTAGTCCTGGTTTAGTCCTGGTGTAGTCCTGGTTTAGCCCTGGTTTATCCCTGATGTAGTCCTGGTTTAGTCCTGGTGTAGTTCTGGTTTAGCCCTGATGTAGTCCTGGTTTAGTCCTGGTTTAGTCCTGGTTTAGTCCTGGTGTAGTCCTGGTTTAGCCCTGGTTTATCCCTGATGTAGTCCTGGTTTAGTCTTGGTGTAGTTCTGGTTTAGCCCTGATGTAGTCCTGGTTTAGTCCTGGTTTAGTCCTGGTGTAGTCCTGATGTCGTCCTGGTTTAGCCCTGATGTAGTCCTGGTTTAGTCCTGGTGTAGTCCTGGTTTAGCCCTGGTTCATCCCTGATGTAGTCCTGGTTTAGTCCTGGTGTAGTCCTGGTTTAGCCCTGGTTTATCCCTGATGTAGTCCTGGTTTAGTCCTGGTGTAGTCCTGGTTTAGCCCTGGTTTATCCCTGATGTAGTCCTGGTTTAGTCCTGGTGTAGTTCCGGTTTAGCCCTGATGTAGTCCTGGTTTAGTCCTGGTTTAGTCCTGGTGTAGTCCTGGTTTAGCCCTGGTTTATCCCTGATGTAGTCCTGGTGTAGTCCTGGTTTAGCCCTGGTTTATCCCTGATGTAGTCCTGGTTTAGTCCTGGTGTAGTTCCGGTTTAGCCCTGATGTAGTCCTGGTTTAGTCCTGGTTTAGTCCTGGTGTAGTCCTGGTTTAGCCCTGGTTTATCCCTGATGTAGTCCTGGTTTAGTCCTGGTGTAGTTCTGGTTTAGCCCTGATGTAGTCCTGGTTTAGTCCTGGTTTGGTCCTGGTTTAACCCTGGTGTCGTCCCCTTTCTTTGTTCCTGCCCCAGATGTGATCTACAGAAACACCAAAGCTCTTCTTCTATTTTTACATCTTCTCCACCAAAGCTCTTTTGAGTTTTGGTGGAAACTCAGCCTCAGCGCATCGTCCTCAGAAAACAGAAGTGAAGTTAATGTTGTATTTCACTCACATTTTCACTCGAAACGATGAGTCAAAAGTCACAAGTATTTGAACCTTCCCTGAATTCTCCTGCACTTTTAAATGCTCTGACACATCATTAAGGTTTAGCCTCTCTGCATAAACACGATTTCTGCTATAGTATGAAACTACACACAGTGGCAAAATGGGGAAGTGCCCTCGATATATTTTCCTGTTACTTGAACCTTTGGAGCCGCCCGATCCAGCTGCCGCCGAGCACAGTTTCACTTCTCTCTCTGCGGCCGATGGATTGATCGTTTGTGTTGCAAAATATACAAGGTTCATTTGTACAATCACTTTCTTCCTAACCACATGAGCCCAAATCTGACGTGAGGCGTGTGTCACATTGCAATAGTTGTTGTAATAGAAATCATAGAAGTGATTATATGGGATCATTAGTTTCAATCCAAGTAGAAGTGGCACAGTAGGAGGAGCATTCACCCATAAACAGAAGGGTAAGCAGTTCAAACCAATTGCTTACTTTTGATCCAGACTCTTCTCCAGATAACTTGCCAAATCCCCTTATGACTGGTCGCTGTGGCAATGGAGCCAGAGGGGTAAAAGAAGTATTAGTAGAGTAGTAAATGCACAAGGAGTAGATACTTATCACTGCTAATACTTAGAAATGAAGCAATGAATAACATTTGAGAGCAGCAGACATATTATGCAATGTTTACTTTTAAGTGCTTTAAACAATAGTGTAATTGTTTTCCTGTTTCATTAGCCCACATCAAGTCATTTATGCAGGTTGGAGTAATATATATTCTATTACATTCAAGAAGGCCGTTTTCCCACTGCTCTGTGGCTTGAGATACTTATGATTGAAATCTGTAACTCATTTCAATGATATTTGAAAAGCCTCATTTAACAAAAAACATCTGTCACATGGTCCGTCAGATGACCACTCGGCCTGTATAAAACAGGTGCATCAGATGTGTTATATCTGAAGGTGGGTCTCTTTCCAAACGTCACATGTGGTGTGAATATATACATTTGGGTGCTGCTCGGTGGCTGAGTAGATAGCACTTGTGCGAGCATATATATATATATATATATATATATATATAAAATCATTAAAATACAGTAAACAGTATTCTGTGTTGTGTTTTTTTCCCCGTCACTTTTTGCTCTTTTTATATAAATACAGTTGGTAGCAGTAAACATAACCGTAATGTAAAGTTCATAGCAGCAGTAGTAGCTGTAGTAACATATTTTCATATATTGAGAATGTGCTAAACCTTTCCAGTGTCTATATGCAGCAAACTACCTTTTAATAACAGTAAGAGCGCAGGCTACGTACAGTTGTTTTAAAAGTCAGGAGTTTTGTTGAAGGACATTGCTTGGGAGCTTGTAGTTGCAGTCCTTGCAGAATTCTTGAAAAACCTTGAGTCAACAGATGTAGTAGTAGTGGAAGTATAGATGTAGTAGTTGATTCACTGATGAGGCATTGGGCCAGAAGCCAGTGAAGAAACGTGTCTGTACTCAGAATGAACCCCTGTTTGTGGAGCACTACTGTAAATAAAATCACCTGTAATTCCTCCTGTGGAAGTCTGCAATTACCTAAAAATACATTCACTGGACGTGCCTTTCAATCACTGCTGCTGCTGCTGCTGCTGCTGCTGCTGCTAATGCTGCTGCTGCTGCTGCTGCTGCTGCTGCTGCTGCTGCTGCTGCTGCTGCTAATGCTGCTGCTGCTGCTGCTGCTAATGCTGCTGCTGCTGCTGCTGCTGCCAACGCTGCCAACGCTGCCAACGCTGCCAATGCTGCTTTATTAAATGGGAATCTGCAACTGTCTTATGGTGAATGGATAGAGAGATCACTGTAAAGATTTAGACATGCATTTTTGCCCAGGGACACGACAGTTTATACTACTTGAGCCATAAAGGTTTGGCCCAACAGGCCAGAAGCCCAACAGAATTCAACCCGAAGGTGACACGCACACTCAGTGAATAGGTCCCGTCGGTAAATGTCAGGTTTGAACAGGCGACTTAGGTTGGTTGGTGAATACTTAACACACTGTGCCACTTGACCCAACTAAAGTAATCTAGTAGATGAAGGTGCACTAAGCTTTCTGGTGGAGGGTCCAACACCTGCTGGCCTCCATGAAGATGCTATTGCATTGTTTTATATGTTCCAATTGCATTATATATCTGTCTATGGAGACAGATGATTCCACAATATACAGGTCAGACCCGTGAAAAGACAAACCCATTCACATATTTATCGAGACATTTTTATAGCAGCAAAAACCAAAACACACCTGGAATTATATAAATGAAAAGTAAAAGATAGGGTAATGTCATATTGTGCAACAATCCATGCAAAGAAATAATATCTCCATGATGACCAGCAGGGGGTGGACACCCAAAACACATTCTGGAGTTCAATTTACTTTGCTTTGATATGATATTATATAGTTTTTACTCCTTTGAGAAAGGAGTAAACTTGCAAACGGTCTCCTTAACGGTCCATCTTTCAGCCCCAGGATGCAGCTTCAGTTCCACTGCAACAGAAGTAATAAAATCCTATTTCAGAATGTATTCACTTTATTATTTCTTAAACATGTCAAATGAACACTTCTGCTCACAAAGTCGCAGGTAACCAGAGCTGCTGTATTTTATAGCCTCACAGCTCAGCCCCAGTTTGGTTTTCAACATGCTTTTAAATCAGTCAGCGTTTGAATATGCCTTTTTCACAGGCCCAGACACTTGACACTTGACAGCTCTCTCTCAACAATAGCGATTATATTGCACAACGCTGCATTTGCACTTTTGGCAGAAGTCTTAAGCCTCACACACACATGATTAACGTCATGCATGTAATTGCTTGGCTACACTGTAAAAAATGCTACTATGTCATCTTACCTTATTTTCATTTTAAGTCCGGTGAACAAACATTTGAATATAATTGCTCCACACATGGACCATGGTATTAGAGGGAAATGCTTTATATAACCAGCCTGGAAGTGGTTTGGAAGCAACACTTTACATCTCTAGATTTACATTACTGACCCCTAATGGTTGGTTCTTTCTATCGTTTATTTATTTATTTGTTTTTTTTGTAGCCTGTCTCATTAGAATTGTCTGTTCTAATTGTATTCTATTCTGCATTCACATGGTTTGGATACGATAAACCAACTGCAGTACCTGTTTTTACTTTTACTTCAACATTTATAAAAAAAAATTGTGAACATAATACTCCCTGATTGATCACTACAATGCTGACAAATCCCCCAATAGGGACAATAAAGTCTACCTTAACTAACCAAGAACTAAATGTCGTAGTACTTGCAACAATATTTTTCATGAATAATTTTACAGTGTATATTCTGAGCACATTTCTAATCTGCCTATATGTTTTGGAGATATTCTGGCATATGCAGAGGACTGCTGTGTGGAGCTCTTGTCCACGGTCCAAGCAGCCCATTTGTCAATGTCAGGGAGAATTCACTAATTTGTAGTACAGCTGTTTCTCTATATGAAGTGTTGAAACGCGCCATCACAAACATTGGAGCAGACCGAACAGTATCTCAGCTCATAATGTGGCTGCATTCACGGGGTCACGAGCCCTTAAGAGAGAGGGCCCCATAGAACGCATACGGTGGTAGTAGGTGGTGTGATGTCCTCTAATGTGTAAACTGTGGTCAGATGCAGTTAAGGAGAAAACACCTGGTCCCAGTCGGCAGAGGATTGTGAAAAGGGCAGTAAAATTTTATGCTATGAATGTGTTGAACAAGTCGATGTGTTTTGTGTATTTATTGAGCGCAACAGTCCATTTCTGAAAACCTCTACATCATGTATTATAAGTAGACTACATGTAATATTTGTCTTGCATTTGATATGGCAGCATAAAATAAAAAGTTGTATCCACAGATTTAAAGCAAAAATCAAGTATAAGCTGAAGTGTTTTGTTTTTCTTCTGTTTTTTGTGTTGTAGAACCTTTGTGTTGATTGTTGCAGATAAACTTAATCAATACAATATTTTTGCCCCTAGACTGATTTTTGGTTTATATATTTACATAAATTACAGTGTAGAAAAATATACAGTTGTAGTCATCTAGACACTTTCTTGAAAAACAAGACGTCTCAAGTGTCCTTCTCAATCTGTGGCTTTAGTCTGAAAACTCAAATATTTGTCGTACTCTGAGCTGCATAAGCCCTGCCCACCGGGCGGAGTCTCCTGTTAATAGCCTGTCCTGTTTATCTATTTCTTTGCACTATTTTAAGTTTTCCCTGAAAGTAATCCTCTTTGTTACTCGAACAACATCACCTGTAATGGGCTATAATAAATCCTCTTTCATCAGAATGGCCAGGGCTGATGCCGCTCCATGGCTTCAAAATGCTGTTGTATATCAATGTTAAATTGAACCTTAAACCTCCATTTCCATTTAAAGGTGGATTCTTGGCCTCCTTGACACAAGCATCTATTCTATTCCCCTGCTTAGAATCTTCACCTCAATCTCTTCAACATAGTGGGTTGTGGCTTTAAGATGAAGATACACGGCATTCTGTAATCCTGAATTTGCATGCCTTCTGTGTTGATACAGCCAGTATGTGCAGTGGCTGTTTAACTTTCCTCACTGCAATGGATTGAACACACTACATTTTACACAGATTGCACAGGGAGCACAGCATAGAAAGAGCAAGGAACGTCAAATCAAGAAATGTTATATCCTCTGGAATCAGAAGAACCTACGAAAGGACCAGCAAGACAGAGACAGAGACCACAGTGAGACCAGCAAAAACCATTTGATCAAGAACCTTTCAGACTGTTCCTGGGAAGAAAAAGACACGCTCACATCCCTACAGATGACAACATCACAGCCACAGAAACAGCCATTAGGATCCATAAAATGACAGAATCGGAGGCTGCAGACCTGAGGTTATACGTCACAGCTACTCTGAAGAGTGCTAAGCCGCCTCCTTCAAACATCACACCTGAAGAGAAGAAGGCACTCTCAGCACTAAGGATCGCAGCATTAACATCAGTAGATAGGGGGCGCCGCACTATGATCTTGCACCTATGAACATTTGTAAAGAGACTCCACCAGTGGCTACAATAAGAAGGTGATAGACTGTTTACAGAAGCTTGAGAAGGAGGAGTTTATTGACAGGCATTTGTATTACAGACTGTATTCTGGGGAAGCTATTCCATGCATTCATGGCCTTCCCAAAATTCACAAAGAGAATATGTGCAGCAGCGATTAAATTACATAGAATGTGGCCAAGCATTTAACAACAATCTTGGCACCATTGGTGGGGAACACAGAACATCATGTGGAAAACACACAGAAATTTGTGAACAAAGTGAAACATCAGATGATCTATGGTTTCATATGATGTGGTGTTCACCTGCATCTCAACCTCCTTTTCAGGCATCGATCCAAGCCTCTGGTACAGGCACGAGGCTGACAGATATGTGACAGTCAAGAAACAAGAGCTGGAAGCCTTCTCAGAGCATATAAATGCTGTGGACCTGAATATCAGACACTAAGGAGAACCGCTCGGCCTTTCTTGATCGTTCCACTATCAGAGGAGAGGACGGGAAGCTCCAGAGCGGTAAAGAGCGGTGCATAGGGGAGACTAAACAGCACATCACAACAGGCTTTATCAACACAGACTCAACGCTAATTCAAGACCTCAGAGTGCTGTGCATCTTCATATTACAGCCACTAATCACTATTTTGAAGACAATGGGGTGAAGATTCTAAGCAGGAGTAGAGTTGGTTTAAAAGAGGAGTTAAAGAGGCAATTTATGTTGAAAAAAAAGTAAGAATCATTTAAACAAATTTAATTTGAACAGAAATGGAGGTTTAAGGTATAATTTACTGGTATATCAGAATTCTGAAGCCATGGGATGGTATCAGCCCTGGCCATTCTGATGCTAATCAGGTACTTATCAGTGATGAGGGAGATGCATCCAACTGATTTTTGTTTTTTTACAATGGAACACTTCTGTACAAATGAGGGATTACAACAAATCATTTACCGTGTTCAACATGTATACTTTTTAAAGAATAGGTTGAAGCCAAGTTATTTTTCTTTGCCTCTCCTGTTAAATATATTATAGCCCAGTACACCGAGTCAGATTTACTTAAACTAGAATTTGTAAGTCAGCAAAACACAGACAAAAGAGCTTTTCTACCTCATAACTGTCACCTTAAGATAGATTCTGTATGCTTTTTGGAACTCTATTACTTTAATAAATACAATATCCCTTTGTTTTAGAGATTTAGTGCATTATACCAGCTATAACCTGGTATAATGCATCTTTCCTTTTTATTGGTCAATGTAACATTGTACACTGTTCTTAAAAAAATAAAAACATACTATTAAAGGCTGACTTAAAACGTCTAACTTTATTAGCTATTCTAGATTAGATTATTAGGGAGAGAACAGATTAAACAATCATAACAACTCCAGAAAGTCAAACCCACCTGTCCCAATGTCTTATAAATTGTTCTTCACTTTTTCACTGCAGCCAAAAGTACATTCCACAGGTATCTATTGATCGTCTCCATCGCTGACGTCCCAGATAAAGTCAAAAGGAATATTGGCATAAAAGACCGTCCAACGCGCCTTCTTGATCTTAGCCCAGGTTTATTGAAGAACAGGTTTATCCAACAGTTTGCAGATCCCTGTGAATATTGAGCACTTATATAATTTAGATATTATTAGCTGTTGTAATGACATAAATAATTTCCCTATCAGCCCTGAATTTACATATTGTGTATCCATAATTTCTAATTAACATTTCTGTCGCAGAAGCTAATTCACCTTAATCCGCCCCGCCCACTTTTGCCTCTTTTTGCCACGGATCAGCTCTTCTGTAGTAATGGCAATTCTGGACGAGGGAAAATTCTTGCAGCTAAAATAATTGATTGGTGTAAAACAAGTCAACAATAAACCAAGTCCCTGGGCTCCCTGAAAACGACTTTTTAGTCTGTTTAAAACTTATTTTCTCTCGAGGTCGGCAGCCTTATGTGAACTACTACAACCTGAAGGATGATCGCGTCAGTGTCTGTGTGTCTGTCCAGCTCCAGTATTACTCTTCATAGTTCTGCATACATCTCAAATTCAAGTCCAAAAGTTTATTCAAAGTTAGGACCATTTTTATACCAACCGTAAACCTCTCCTTCTGGGACCTCCTTTAATTTTAACCATGGACCCAAACATGATCCATTCTCCAGTGTCAAGTCCCCGGAGTGACTTGAAAGAGAGACAGGTGAAAAACACATTGAAGCACATGAAACACATCGGCCCCTAGTGGCTCGGAGGGAATTGACAGTTACGGCTCAATCATTTCCTTATAGGTCCAGCTGGCTTTGACATTAGCATTGACAGGGGCTCTGGCCTTGGCCTGTCCCAGTACATTCAGATCTCTCCTTTTAGCCTGTTGATTTACTGTCCCGCGTGGCCCAGCGTTGATCCATTTCCCCTCTCAGTTTGCTCACAGGGCACCCCCAAAACCGTCCCCCAGTAATATATTTGCTTTATGATTTCCTGAGCAGCCCGTGAAGAAAAAAACAAGCCTTGGTCTCTGCTCATTGCACCTGCTCAAGTACAAGCTACAAGCAAAGTTTATTTGTAGTTTATGTTTTAATGAGACAGAAAAGATTCACTGTACCAGGTTTTAGCCCAAGTGCAAATGCTTATCTGTGTGCTATACTGTACACTAAAAAGTCCCTGCTTTTATGATTGTTTTAACATTTATTGTTTAATACTTTAATGTTTAACTAATATATTTGTATACTGTATGTCCCTGTTGCCATTGTAGATATTCTTTATCAGAGAAAGGGAGAGGAGGGATACGGAATGTCGCTGGTAATGATGATAGGTATTGTAAAAATAGTCTTGCCATGATAGCATCAGTTATTCACAAATTCTATTTAGTGTTGACTTTAACAACCGGAATTGACAATCTGGATAATTGACAATCTGGAAAAAAATGTTCCCCGTCCAAATGATTGTGTATTTTGCATCCTAAAATAGCGATAGAATGTACTAGACGTGTGTGCAACTTACTTGAAGAAAGTTCTATTAATTTTTCCCTTTTATACCTAATTACATATTAAGTTCATTTGTTCAGATAATTCCCCCACAATACCTTTTTGGAAAACTCTGCACTTTCCATCAGATAAAAATTGTACACCTATTACTTTGGCTGGTCCATGTGGCTGGTCCATTTCCTTCAGTAGTCCATCGGGGACACAGTTAAACCAATGGGTAGGGCGAGAGGGGGCCGGTGTGTGAAAAGTGTGTTTTACCAGCAGCACTAGGTCACGGGGGCCCCTGCAGTCGAGCTGTATGTTCACTTTTTACATGTGCGAGGTGTTTTGACATTAATAAGCAAAGTGATGGGCCGCTCTTACATCATTCCACTGCGGACGACACACAGATGTGGCCAATGCTCTGCTCAAACATCTGTAGAGTGACGTGGATTGCTTGGTATTTGTGGATTAAAGAGACAGGTTTTATAGCACATCATTTGGAAGTGTGTCTTTTATGTGAAATGACATGCTTAAAAATCCCAAATGAAGTTTTTATTCACGGTTTCTTTACATACTTTTGATAACCCTTGTGTGTTTCGTTTTTATGTGTTTTTCCCCCCCGTATTTTGCATAAAAGTGACAATTTTCGCAGTGACGTTATTGGAAAAAAGTGTATGGACGAAGGATTCACCATGGACGTCAAGGGTTGTTTAACTAATTACTTTAACGCAGTGCTTTTTATGGTCACTAAACTAAACTGAATTATAGACCACAGTGCATTGCAAGAGCGAATGCACTGGACTGCGACAGGTCCTTGAACTGTGCACAACACGGCTGAATGAAAGCATGTATGAACTGTTTAGTTGTGATTACATATGTCCGCTTACCTTAGCTTCTGCATATAAAAGACAGATAGTTTTTCCTCTCTGGCCAAACACTGAATAGCAGTGTGATTTCTTTGTCAACTTGATGAAAGCGAACACCTTTTCAAATGCATTTTCTCACCAAATAAATTAGTCTTTCCTTCTTTACAACACAAATGTGGACGCATGCTTGACTTAGTGACGCCTATTTGACCTCTTTCCCCAGATTACAGGTGGATTCAGTGGGTCCATCGGTCCATAAGCCCTGTCACTGATCCAGAGTACATTTATGACCATTTTTAAAGCTCTCTCAATTCTGGTATTATTCTGATTCTTCCATATACACGACTGCTGGACGCGTTAGCAGCGAGAGAGAGTGACGGCTGTATTGAGAAAATGGTCACTAAATCCTTTCTCATAACTCAGACAAATCCTTTTTATTATGGTTGTTGCGATATCACAGTAATTGGGGTGGGAATGGCCCGGACTTCCTCGGTAAGTCTCAGAACATGTCCCCATAGAAGCCCAGTGGCCTCCTGGTTCCTTAAAGTGACCCAGGTGCTAAAGTGAATTTGGGGAAAGAAACAAAGACATGTGACAGAAGGGTTTAGCAATTCAACCTGTTTATAACTTATTTACTACATGTAATAACATCTGTTGAATTAAAATGTAAAAAAAAAACACATCAAAGTAACATCAGGCATTCCCAAAAAAGTTGCACCTTGTTGTTGTCTTTTTATATCGCTAATAATTATTGTGAGCAAAATACTATGTAAGTTATAATCTGTTAGTGTTTATTTTTCACCTCAAACAGATCGCTAGACTAATTTTGTTTAAGTTTGAGGGTCTTGTACAGAATATCACGCTGAATATGTTTTTTCCTGATCAAAAACATATCTTTTGTTGTGGTTCCATCCATACTTTGGACAGCGGGAAAAAAACATCTCCATGGATTAAAAATTGTTCTTTTTACTCAAGACTATATTCACTTCTACTTGAATATTATCACTTCTTACTTTCTGATCAGATTTACTTTTATCGTGCAGTTTTGGAAATATTAGTCTAACGATCACAAACTGCTGTAAATCTATTCCAGTAAGTCTATATTTCTTCCTGATGTTATATCCATTTTAGCTGCACTCTTGCATGCAGCCGCTGAGTGTGTGAGAGTCCTGCTGCTTTCCTCCTGTTGATTTTTCTGTGGGCTTAAACACTGTGTTAACCACCAGATCCCATTGCTATCAATCTTAATGCCTCAGGTCAACGTACAATGGCGCACATATGTAGGCACTTTCTGAAGGCATAATCCCACCCATACAATACAGAGGAAAAAATGCAGGCTGCATCGCTAAAGTAGGTGCAGTGATGGCTACTTCCTCTTGCCTTTCCACATCATTGACGCTTATTCGAGTTAAAACAACGCGCTTAATAGAGGCTTGGGGGCCCTCCCGGGACCAATCGGAGCCACGTGACTTCCTCCGGACCGACCATGAAAATAACTGCGTCACAATGGGTCGGGGTATTAATATAGCACTTGGGAAAGTTAGCCGCAGGATGCACAGGGAGGGGGCGGAGTGAGCAAACAGGCAAAAATGTGAGGTATTTTAGACAAGAAGGTTTGCGGGCGAATTCGTGTTATTGTAAAGTGTAAATTGCGCTATTGCGCTCTTTTTTCACTGCAAACAAGTCAGTTCAAGTTCAAGCAGGTTTTTAAATCGGATGCCCTTTGTGCAGCAATACATTCTGTTTATTGCGACTGGGCTGTATGTGGATAAAATGTCTTGCTCAAGGATTTGACAACAGTATGTGCTAAAATACTGAGCTGGCAAACTTTGATCTAACGTTTGATGACTTTTCCAAAGTGGATTTCTTCATTTAATTTCTTGTCTGGCATCTCGAAACATGTGGACTCCTGCTTTGGTTGCTCTACGTCAGGGGTGTCCAAACTTTTTTCACCGAGGGAAATTTACATGGAGCAGTGGGCTACAGACAACCCGACACTGAAGTGAATCCTTCAAAATGTTGCATTTGACATAGTTTCGATGAGCCTTCACACCTTTGATAGGACTTAGAACATTAATATTAGATTGGTATAAGATCAAAAATCAAGAATTTTTTCAATTTTACAGTAAAAAGTACTGTATTTTGTTGGACCAACTTGGCAGGAAGCCGGAGGGCCAACAAAAATTGGCCTGAGGGTGGCATTTGGCCCCCAGGCCGCAGTTTGGACATGCCTGCTCTACGTCTTCTTCTTTTCACCCCCACCGTGTAGAAGGTTCAGTTTGGAGTTGATTGTTTATTTCTACACACTTTTTGCGTCCGAAATTTAGGCTTTTTCTCATAACTTCGGTCTTCATCAGGTTAATCATGTGGCATTTCAAACCAGAAGCCGTCACCTGCCTTGGTTTGTCCCCTTTTCTTTGTTTGGCTCCATTTGCTCTGGTTTGAGGTCTACTTACCGTAGGTTGTTTTGGTCAGGGCTTTTGATTCTGAACTAGAGCGTCTTCAGGTATTCCAAACTCTGCCTTGGTTTCAGTCAGGATCCAGCCTTGATCTGTGTTGTCCTCTCCAAAGCAGATGTCCACATCTGGTGTGTCAAAGATCATCTCCAACCAAAAGCAATTGGGCTAACTGTCAACTTAAACATTTCTGCTTCGGAGTTTGTGTGCGTCCAGGTTACTAAGATCTGCTCCTGATTTTCAGAAAAAGTTATACTGGAACGTGACATTAAATCAAAGCTACAGTCTGAGGTTAGAGGCACCATAGTCATGACAACAGAACATGGAGTATTCTCTTACTGTTCAAGAGTACAATTTGGTTACCCATAAAGAGTTAAATAATAAGTAATAATATCCATAGTTACTGAGTTGAAGATGATTTGCGTGTCCTCCACCCAGTATGGCACATTATTGTGTATATGAACAGTATCAGTTTGAACAGATACAGAATCTGTATTCAGTCCATTATCTGAGCAGATAGGCATTCCTATCTATGATCTACTAAACCTAAATCCTTTTTGTGGGTCCACAGCTTTAATACAGAGGTGAAAGTGTCATCATCTTCTCTCAGAGCTCCTATAAACCTGCCACTGTGTCACTCCACTGTTTGAACAGGCCATAAATCACCTCTACCTGCCCACTATGGTCCTGTATCTGCAGGCGAGTGACCCAGACCTCCCAAATATCTTACAATTCAACTTACAGGTGCTCAAAAGTCCAACCCTGGTCACTACTCATTTCAAGGCAGACACACTTTCAACTATATTGCTCTGTTTAATATGAGGTTGGCAGCATTTTATATTTGTGTTTATTGTGTGATTGCAATTTGTGAATATATGACTCTTCATTCATACAAAGAAATATTACTAATTACAGCAAGAGCCAACCAAATGTGAGGGCCATTTTCCTGGTGAAATATCCCCATAAGACTCTTCTACACACATCTGACATACGTCTGTTATTGTCTCCACACTGGACCTGGTCTGCAGAGCCTGAAGTTGACTTTGGATGTGAGATTTATCCAGCGTAGAACCACTGACCCCCTGAGTGCGGCCCAACACCTCTCTGCCTCACTGCACTGCTAAATATACAGAAGAGTCATTGATCAGTCATAATATTACGCCCACCTGACGACGGAGATACTTGTTATTATACCTCAGTGAAGGATGAGTGTAATAAGAGATGAGCAAAAAGGGCCATTATGTAATGCACTATATATTACATGTATGAATAACAGTAAGACATCCAAAAGATTTACATATACTAAAAAAAAAGTAAAGCTCCAGAATATAACAAATGCAATAGTTATTATTTTGACAGCAAAGACAAACTATATTGGGAAATAAAACCTACCAAACCTCCCCAAAATTAAACAAAAACAAGACAAAACTGCTGCAACACTGGAGGTTGGAATATGTTTAAAGATGCAATTTTTTACGTTTTTCTTATCAAGGTTTCTTCTCGTCTCCATGAACAGGTTATATGGATAATGCAAGAATCATTTTGCAATGTTTCCTGCCATAAACAAAATCCTCAATCTCGTCCTGTAATAACAATATCCTCATAATACAACTCTTGTATAAAGAGTTTGGGGAACAGTGGGAGGGGCAGGATATGTAATTCAGACTAAACAATCATTCTTTCAAGATAAAACAATAAATCTGAAAACATGAACCCGGCGCGAATGTGTCCATGCGCTTTGATTGCTGTTGTGTTGGTCTTTCCTGCAGGTGGAGTGGGACAGTGTAATGACTTAATGTGAGGAAATGGACTCTGAAGAATGTGTTACTGTAAGTGCAAAGTGTGGGAATTTGGTGGTTCTAACATGAAGCTCCAGACAGTGTCATAACATTGCGCAATAACTCCTGCTTTTGTTGAATTTACGAGAGACGGTATAATTTTGCAAAACACATACACTATTTGATCAGAAAGAACCGACGTGACCTGTGTCTTGACCTGGTTCTGTCTTCATGGATATAAATAAGTTGATGACAAGCAGGTGCCTCTAAACAGACAGTTATTAGTTTGCAGAAAGCGCGCAGATATGGGAACAAATCAATCTAAAAGTGATGTGTCCATTCTGGAGACGCCTGTCATGCTGCAATGTCAAATAAATATGGGAAGGAGTGTCTGGAATGCCTGCCAATGTGGTCCGATACATTAGGATTTGGCTTGGTGTTTTTTATTTGTATTTTTTATTTAGTTCATTTTATTGTATTTCTGTTTCTGTCATTTCTTTGTGATTTTAATGCATTTTTTCCTGCTGTGTGAAGCACTTTGAATTGCCTTGTGTATGAAATGTGCTCTACAAATAAACTTGCCTTGCCTATTACCATTTAATGAACTGCTTACCTTCCTGTTATAAGCGAACAGCTCCGCAACACTGAGCCGCCATCACCCGCTCAACCGCCCTGTACCCATTTAGTCCGCAGCCCGCAGTTTGTATTTCGTGGAGCACCTTGTCCATTTGACCTGCAATAACACAGGGCCCGAAGACAGAGAATAAAAGTTAACCGGGTCAAATGCTTACAGATGAAACCACGCGGATTATTGTACATTCCTCTTAGTTTGAACCCTAACTGTGTGACCACCCCATGTTTGTAACACCAACGTAATTACTCCTTTAAACGAGTGCTCTAACAAGCCCGCAGCTGCAGGCAGTTAGCACCGGGCCGGACACGCTGTGCATGAGAAAACAGTGAACCAGGGACGACTTTAATACCATTTTATTTCATTTATTAATACCGAAAACATGATAATAACACTAGAACAATTGAATGGCAAAATAGAATAGCACTGTCTTTTTGAGTAAGCGCAATAGTACGGCCAACGACTCGAGAATCAGTAGTTCAAACGTCGCCTGAGCTGATATTGTGTCCTTGGGCAATACGCTTCACTCACATTGCCCTCTCGATTCACAGCTGGTTGTGGTGTTTAGAGTTCAAAACGAAAGCCTCGGGTGACGTTGCGTTCACACTCATTTGTTCCTGTTTGAGCCCGGTTTAGTGCCTGCAAATGTGGTTGGATCCTGTTCTAGTTCTGGTTTAGTGCATCGTCCTGGTTTAATTTTAGTTTAGTCCCAGTCTTGTCTCAGTTTTGAAGCGGTGTGTGGGTGCGTGTGTCTGTGGAATAACGCTATAAGCCTGCAACTTGCCATATCACAGCTCGCTAAGAACTGGTCAAATAGTTCTGCACCATTTAAATAATAAGATTAAAGCAAACAGCCCTGGCAATCCAGCGTGGTGGTAATAAAAGTCGTGTTTGTTGTCGTTGATAGGTTTCCTCTGTTGTTGTGACACTCCAATGCTGCTCTACATTACCACAATTTAAAAAGCCACAGCGGGTATGAGGCCCGGGGCGTGTGGGCAAATGTCCTCCAGATCTCCGTCAGCACTGCGGCCACCTGTCTCTGTGAGCATGGACCACAAATAACTCCATGTCCACTGGGGAGAGGACAGATGGAGCAGGGATGCTGACGGCCAACACCGAGACGTCAGCTTAACCCACAAGGGAGTTTGATTTGAGAGGGCAACGCTGGATGTAGCTGTAAAATGCAACAACTCTTCTCTAATGCAGTGTTTCTCAACCTTTTTTTAATTTGTAACCCCCATAATACCAAGCGTTTGAATTTGCGGCCTCCAGCAAATCTAATGTCTGCTTTTAATAGGCCTGGATATATTCAGTTGACCAAGAAACAGGAATTTACCTTTACTTACTACGAGTGTGTCAAGTGTGTTTAGGACTTTGCATGTATTTCACGTTTTTCTCCATATGATCTGTAGACCCCCTGAAAATGTTTGTACCCCCATGTTGAGAACCACTGCTCTTATATACTGTACCGCTGCAGAATTTATTGATTTTTAAGCTCGCCCTTATTTCCTCACTTCAAGCATTTTTTTTTTCTTATTTTACTGATGTTTTGATAAATAATTCCCTAACTTCCATGATTTTGAGGATTTTTTCTCTAAATCCATTTACTTACTTTAAAATTCACTTTTAAAATGCTCCACGAGAAGGCATGATATTAAAAAATGGCTGGAAAAGTTGGAAGAAGTCTCCAATAAAGCTGCACAATATAATAATATATATATATAATAATACTTAAGTGAATGATTAGTGACTAAGTATGCAAAGATTGGGTTGACATATTCTTATTAACCTAACTGAAAAATACTCTGAACTATCTCCACATGTCCAACTGTTGCCTCTACTTTATGTTATGTTTTGCTACTTTATCCACTGCTCTGTATCCTTCTGTATCCTCCAGATTACCAATATAAATCAATTTGCTCGTATACTCCGTTGTCTGTTCACTAATGAAGTGACTTGAGTTCACCTTTTAGCTCCAGCTCCTCTCACACGGGCCAGGATTCTTTTTTAAACCTGTATTTTTAATGGTAGCGTTTTGCGAGTGCCACCCTTCAGACCATCAGAGCGGGATTTAAATGTCAGGAAGCAGTGGATTTATTCCTCCATAAATTGTGCAGGTTTTTTTGTGGTCGGACACAGGCCTAATGTCATCCACACGTGTGCGACTGAGCAGGATGTACAGAGGACCACACTGTCAAGTACACTCCGCCTTTACAACCGGTACTTTATACTTCTGCAACTTCTGCATGAAATGTTCACTGATATCAAAACAAATAAAATGGTTGGATTGTGTTCATCGTGATCCATGAAACTGAGAAGATGCGACACGACAACAGTATAAACTACACTTACAAAGAATTCTTTGTTGACTTTCATATGGTATACATTACATGTTAATTGAATTCATACATTTTAAGTAAAAAAAATTAAAACAATAAAACATTTAAAACAATTGAATTAACAAATGAAGTGTCATAACACATTTATAAACTTTCATTTGAGTTTTTGTGTGAATAAGATGCAGGATTTGGACTGCAGTTTTTCCTCGGGATTTCTTTCTGAAAAGTTGTTGAATTCAATGCAAACCATAATTAAACTAAAAAAAGTACTTAGTGAAGCTGTTGGTGTTGTGATGTACTTTACGCCTCCATAAAGTTGTTTAATTAAAGGCAGTGTAGATTGTATGTAGTCTAAAAAAAAAAGTGTTATTTGAAAACAAAAGTAAAAGGAAAGTAAAGGACTTTCTACGACACGTATTATTTTCTGTGCCGGCCCCGATCGACTGCAGATAATTAAGCGTCTCAGTCTAATCCATGGCTCACTGATGCTTATTTAACATGAATAAAGTGCATTGGTGTGGACCCAGCCCAAGTGCGCACAGACCGTCCTTGTTCCTCTGTCTAGATGTTTTCTCTGTAATTACACCAGGCCTGATGGATGCTGCAGTTCACACTAAATCATGTCCGCTCGCTCAGGACGTCTCTGGAAACATCCAACTCTTCTTTTTCGTCCATTTCTTTTTTTCCAATTGGTTTTCCTCGTCCCCTTTTGGTATCCTGAGTACACTTATGGACTACCGGGGCCTGCACTACTGCCGCCAAAGCGCTTTTAAATCCTGCTTTGGGGATTTCGAAAAGGATGACGAGCAGAAAATTGCACATCCCAAAGAAAACAGAACGCATTTCCTTCCCCGTGTCAAGATGAAAAACACATTTGAAAAAAAAAAACAAAGTCCAAAGAAAAGTACATACAAATTCATCACGGCATTTTTTTTACGGCTCCTCAATGGTCCATAACTCATTTTGGCATGAGGTCGATATTTTTTCTCTTTTTTCTATATCAATCCACCGAAAAGATTATTACAGAAACACTACAATGTCCCATAAATGTGCTAACTTTGAAGTCAGGTCCACGGTATGACTAACAGGCTTTATCATATTACATTAAGGCTAAAGTAATGGAAGCAGTGAGTTGTAACAATCAGAACGGAGCGAATGAGAAAATCACACATGGTCCTAATGTGATGAAATGACTTAATATTTTTCCTAAGTCCCCAAATGGTCATCAGTCAATTGTTACACGGCGGTTTTTTTACACCATTCTATTTGGATCGGGGGAAGCGACTGGAGCCAACATGGTATCTGGTGGAATATTATTGAATAGAATTGAAAACTGTGCAGAATTGACAGCATATAATAGTTAAAGGAGGCTTAGCTACAGTATTTACTCAGTTTTAGTATTAAATTAAGATAAGATAAGATAAGATAATCCTTTAATGTCCACACATGGGGAAATTTTGTTGTTACAACGCAGTAGATACAGGGGGAAAAAACAGATAACTTATAGGAATTACAAAACTCCATCTTAAAGGTGGAATGGCCGATTTTTTTCAGCAAATTTTTTATCATATTTCCTCGTGGCGTGGATAAATCATTAGTCCTGCCACGTATCAATCATAAAACGCACCTATCACTCACTTGCAGCCGCGTGCGGTTCGTGCCCACGTTTCCGCGTGCCTAAGCGCATGGATCTATCATAATATAGTTCCCTCAGTGTACGGGGCAAAATGAAGACGGAGAAAGACAGTTCGAGCTGACGCAGAAGTGGACACGGGAGACGAGAGATGCGATGCGCTCCGTTGCGCTAATAAACAAACACACGTGTGTGTTGTATCAGTCCGCACAGGGGAGTGCGCGTGCGCACTTCCGCCTGCGTTCTCAAATCGCCGAAAAATCGTCCATACCTGCTTTAATAGGGAATGGAGGAAAAAAATAAAAATAAAAAAATAAAAATATAAAAATAAAATAATAATAAAATAAAATAAAATAAAATAAGATAAAATTAAAAAGTAAAAATAGCTAGCATAACACTAAATAATACTAATACTAATGGTAAGTAAACAAAACACTCAGTTGTATGCACATGAATATAGCCCAATTAATCAAAAGGTTATAATATTGTCCTTGCATTAATAAAAACATAAAGATAACATTGCCAAATCTATGCATAGTAGACCAATTATGCATAAAAAAAATCGAAATTGCTGACTTGAATGATCTATCTGTTGAATGTGCTGCCTCGGTCCATTCCTTACCTGTCTGCTACTGTCGTCCTCCTCCAGCCTGGTCCTTCTACAGTAGTATCTTATCTATGGGCCAAAATGCACACACTGACAGACCCGTGGATTGATGATTACATAAAAGCACCTATAGGCAGCAATCATAGTCTATTTACCGTGATTTAGCGTAACTGTATTTGAAGTTTGCTTCGTAAATCTGCCTCAAACACAATGGCTGCATTTACAACCGTTTTATGTAAAAAGATAGAGTCGACTACTTCTTCTTTTGGCAGCGGCTATTGGAAAGCATAGCCATAAATTTTACTACTTAAATGTTTCTAAAGGGAGTTGACAAATAGTTGAGTTGACTTTCCCCCTCTTGCTCTTGGCACGGCCGCACTCGGGAAAATTCCCCTTGTCAAACAAAAAGTCAATCCATTCATTTCAATGGGACGTAATACAAGACTTTTTAAAACGCCTGCTGAAAATACAGTGTGCTTAAGGCCAGTCGCGAGCATTTTACGAGAATAATAAAATTGTCAGTGCGTTCAGATTAGATGGATATTACTGATGTATGACTTTCTTATGAATAGTGTTTACGGCTAAGTGTTAATGTGTCACTGCTACAGGGCGCTAGCATAAGTGCGCCGGATCTAAGTAGCGCCCGTAATTCGAGTTAATGCCCCCAATATATCCTAATGCGAGAGTATTTACAGAACAGATCGCTTTACACACAGTCCAACGGCCCAGAGCGTAAACATTAGCGGAAATTTACTGTGATTTCTTTGTGAAATGGAGCATACGTCTCTTATTTCTGCTGGAAACAAGTGGTACCTCGGGCGAAAACAAAATTAAATTTGTTTTGACTGTGTTATGTTTCCTCAATAATAATATAAATCATGTATGGAGTTTTTGAAGGTGTTTTAGGGAGCATTTACAGAAATGGCCTCTACATATTCCTGTCACTGCTAAATACACATCTGAAATTCTGAATCCCACCCAGATGACACAAATATAAATGTTTGACTGTTACTGCAATTAAATGTTCCTGGAGTAAAAGAAGATTTCAAATGAAAGTTTTAGTTGCTTGTAGCAAAAGAAACACATTTGTACAGTACATGTAATGTACTTGTAATTTATCCTATTACAAGTACATTAAAAAAGTCATATTGTTGCATAATGTGTTGTGGATTTTTTACACATTAACTTCTTAACTTCACATTAAGTTCTTGTAATTAACATAATATTTGTCATTAAAACATGACACCAATAATGTGTGTGCTGCATTAATGCCCTAGATCCCCAGATATAGGGGGGACAAAATAAGAAATGTTAATGTTTTTTTTTTAATTTAAAAAAAACTTTACGGTTTTGTAAAAAAATATATATTTTCATGAAAATGTGTGTTCTAATTTGAAGTATGCTGAAAAAAGTTAATTATCACTAACACGTAACGCCGGCTCTTTTCCCCTTAAATCATTGATCTTACTGTGGCCTTATAGCTAATTCCTCATGAGGTCGGTGAAAGGGCAGGCTCTCATCATTTCACTGGGAATATCCTGGACATATCCATTATTATAATCCTCTGCCTCACTTAGGGCTGTTTTAGTGGGGACTTTCTGCCCTTCTCCCCGGCCCGGGTCAGTGGATTTACACACATGTTTACTGATGTCTTTCAGATGGACCCCTCTCCGCGCGCTGTCTCCAAATATTAGTTCCCAGATGAGCACACTGGACAAATTGGGCTAAGTCTCTGTGGATGGGGGGATATTTATTGAGGTTACACATCACTGCGGACCTCTGCGCTGGCTCCGGTCGTAACAGGGGAAAACAGATGTGGCGTGGAGCTCGGACACTGAGACATTTGGGTTTCATGGTGCTTTTTATGCTCACTCTGCACATTTGGTTCGCATCCTGTGCAGGGATTACAGCAGCTCTGCTCTTGTCCGACAGGTTGTTAAATATCTATATGCAGAGCGGTCTGTGGAGTGAAGGGGGTCTCCTGAGTTTAAAGAATAGCATGATATGTGATTGCACAATATTCTCGGGATTATTCAGGACTACATATTTTACAAACCTCACATAAAAGAAAAGTCAGTAAATGTTGTCAGAACATGCATGTGACAAGGCATCTGAGCACATTCTGCCTTTATGTCATTAACATTGCCCTGTAACAATACAGTATATGAAATATCAATACAGCTGGATGTGAAAAGTGAACCATCAGACATAAAACAAATGACCGATCCACCCCAACAGAATAGATCAGTGTTAATTTCATCTATTAAAATATTTGGTCATAGATTTCACCAATGTCATGTCACTTTTTTCAGACTAAACTATGACTAAACGGAAACTAAATAAAAACTAATATTAATGACTACATATATTTAAAATGTTCACCAACTCAAATTATGATGTAGATATTATTGTCAAGTAAAATACTGAATAATATTTGTCAAATAATCACAACTAAACATAAATTAATGAAACAAAAACTCAACATCCAACATGTCCCATGAAGCAATACAAGCAATAAAATGACAAAAATAAAATAGATGACGATGGTGAGGAATATTTTTAGTTGAAAAAATGTCTTGAGAAAACGAACACTGTAAGGGATGAACAGAAAGATAAATGACAAAGGATGTGTTCTTATCGTGTGTGTGATGTACATTGTAGTGCGAGTCTTTTTCACATGATGCTGTCAGTGATTTTGACAGGCCGCCACATGTCTCTTATTGTATCTTTAAATCATCATCTCCCAAATATCATAAAACTGTTGATCTATAACTTCCTGCTCAGTTTCTCGTGACCTACTTCTCGCTCAGCTGTGTGCGATAGAAATTCCTCATACTAAAGCAATCTTCTATTTCAGAGCTTTTATTACCCAATCTATTAGCCAGCTGCACATACTCCACTCTATTTATTTGAATAGGCTAAAAATAAATGAAGCATGATGATTAGAGAGAGATGTAAATATTGATCCTGCTGTAGGTGTGTGTGGTGGGCCTGATTGGGTTTAAGTCAAGAATAATGCAGGGCTTGTAATGATGCTGGAATGACAACATTTCTGATATTTGTTTATGTGCAATGTGCTGCAGCTGTTTGTTGAGTTGTGGAAATATATATGGCAAATGTAAGAATTGTCACCGGTTTTAGTTTGGTGCAATGTGACATGTTAAAGTTAGAATACTTGGTCCCACCAGCAGAGGGAGCTCATCAAGAGGAGCAGGTCTAAGATGGAGGCTGAGTTCACTTCTTTGGTCCTGGTCTGATCCCGGTTTAGTCTTGATGTAGTTTGGTCCTGGTCTGGTCTTGGTCTAGTCCTAGTTTAGAAAAAGTGATCGCAACTGTTGGAGATGAGCAACATTTGAATATCAATTAAACTTTAAAAAGAATAACAGACGCTTCAACTGTAGTCCCTCCAACAACAACTTCCAAAACAAACACCATAACAGAGATGGAACATACACTTTGACTAAAACATCCATTGTTAGTCCTGTCATTTCAAGTCTGGTATATTTGTCCCAAAGTCTTTGGACTAATTTGTCCATTCGTCCATTTTTTAATGTGTTTTATTTTCTTCTATTTTGCGAATGTCCATAATAAAGTCCAGTCCTTAATTGTCTGTGCAGTTTGTGTCATCCATTTTGTGAGGGCCTTTTCCCTGCTGCCAGGAGTATGTTCCAGAGATGTCCACTGATTGTGTCCGTGGCAGGAGTTTTGAGGCCCAAGTTCATAGTTCTGAAATCGAGGGGGATGATGTTAAAAACAGGCTGAAGGGTTTTGTTGATCTCATTCTAGTATTTCTGAGCAATAGCAATCGGACCAATCCCAAAACACATGGTAATGGTGAACCTCCTGACAACCAACAGTTAGCATTTTGTTGAGAATAGTGAGCACTTTGACATGGCGTTATGAAAAAATGTGTTTTCTCAACAGAATTCTTTCCAAACTTGTGAATTTGTGGTTTTTCACTTTTCCATACGTTTCTTATAATTTAGTAAAATGGCTGTCCAAATTGTCAGTGTCTTTATACATACACTGCTAATACAGATTTATAGATATTATTCCCCTAGAAAGGAATAGTTTATCATTCTTAAGAAAGATCAGTCAGAGGGTTATAATGGTTGATGCTTTGTTTAATTTCTTGGTTATAATAAATCCTTATTTGTAAATACCTATAAATATCCTGTTTCTTCAAGTCAAAGGATTATTTCAAAACATATCAAAGCTTTTAATTTGATCTTCTTTTTCGACCTGGTGAAAAGTCCATTTACCTTTTGTTGATCAGACTTTTAATCTCAGGTCGGTGTAAAACTCATCATCATAAGCTAACCAGTTCAAGATTTTAACATATTTTTAGTTTGTATGTTTTGATTAAAACTCTTTGCAGGTTGTGAGCCACATTTTACCCAGGGATTCTCAATTTCCTCCAGTTTTCACATTTTGTACGATTACCAAGACATTTAAAGACACATTTTAACACATTTCTGTTCCACTGTTAATACATCATCTGAACATCATCATCAAATGCTAAAAAAAATCTGGATATTAATTGTTATGAATATTGCCCACCTGTAGGTTCAATCCCAGTTCAGTCCTAATGTTTATGTTTTTGCAGAGATCAGCAGCCACTCCAGCTCCAAATTAAACGTATTATTGTGAAGTTTTTGTTTGAGTACTTATTTAGTATAGTTCTGTGCTCTGATTACTGTTTGTCGGTTATTAGGACGTGTTGCCTGGTCTCGTGATATGAATTGCTTTTATTAGGTGAGCTGAGATCCTGAAACCAGATGGACAGACTACGGAAGTGTTTTGGGAGCAAAAATGATTATTGTTTACCTTGTGGACCCCCTCTACCCCCCACACCTCCTTCCTCTGAAGAAAATGTCTGCCCCCTGTGGCCCGGGACATCGGCTGAAGCCATTATACCAGCTGTAAGTGAACGCTTCCTCTCTCGCCTGCCTCCCCCGTCTGTAGGTCCCATGCGTAAACTTACCTCAGGCTCTCAGTTACAGTGTCACAAAGTGCATACGACAGGTTTCCATGGTTCTCTAATTATGAAATAGTTTGGTGGTATAGTACATGTGGTAAAGAGTTATCATAGTTACACACCTGTCAAGTTGTAGTTTTTTTTAATTCAATTCAATCTATACAGTATATTTAAGGAGCATTTATGCACAACACATTTTTCTGACCCTTGAATATACAGTAAACAACTTAAATGTATTGTAATATATTATGTTTGAATTAGATAAGCTTTAACCCAGTGTATAATACGGTTGCTAAGTAAGGGTTGGAAATTGCAGAAATGATGCAGCGAGGCCCGTCACAATAATAATGTATTTCAAGGTATTTTTTGTTACCAATAAAAATGCCTGTGATTGAATAAATGCAAGATCAATAGATAAGTTAGTTAGATCTGAAATGTTACTTACCGAGGCCCTAATTAATAGATCATTTATAGTTTGTACTTTTATTTGAGATACTAATTTGTTAAAATGAATGTAGTTGATCTTTGTTCTTGATGTAAAATCCAAATAAAGCTCTTTTTAAATCTGAGGTTAGGCCTTTAAACTCTGGTCCCAGGTCCGATCTCTGGACAAAGACCAGTCCTGAGTCCTATAAAACCCGATTTTAGACCACATGAATTATACCCCTGAAAGTTACCAAGTGTTATTTCACTGTAATGGCTTCCTCTCGGCCTAAATTTAAACCAAATGCCTACAGCGTTATATTGTGATGGTTCTCCAGAGAGCTACGACCCAAACGGCGTATTTATCTTCCAGTTTTTCACCTGTCCTCAGATCCGTTTTCTTTTTTAAGTTCGGCAGCAGGGATTTACTGGGCTGCTTCCTCCTACGGCCCATAGGAATACAGCATATAACTGCGGGGAGGGCAGAGACCTGTCGCGCACTAAACCAAAGTTATGTCAAAACCATTCGCTCCTTTCCTGGAGTCTTCCCTCAACCTTGCAACGATCCTCCCCGGACCTGGAGCTCTACAAGTCATTCGTTTGATATGAATGAACACCAACAGCACTTGGTGGATTTAGACCGTTTTTGTACTGAATTTAATCATTTTCTAATGTTTGCTGTCGTAGAAATTAGCTCCATCAAAATCAGTTCTTGTGTGTGGCTCAGTGGTGGAGCTGTGACACTTATGCAGGTGGTTGTTGGTCTTTTTACCGATTGTTTGTTTCTATTTTTTATTTTCCTATTTAACTATAGCAATATATGTTTTATAATACATTTGTAATAGTTATTAACACTAACATCAGCTGTGTGAGTGTTAGCTGGAGCTCACGTTAGCATAAACGGTTGCCAAATCTGTCTAATATTAGGCATAGTTTTAATGTTGTTGCACTAATAATAGTAGTGATCAATACAGTGCAAATAATAGTACTCGCAAAATAGTCCGTAGTTTTATTCAAGTACTTTTTTAATATATTCGGGTGCAAGATTATAATAATTTAATAGCTTTTCTACAACGTCACTATCCTGCTACAAGAGTAATATCCTTTAAAGAACTTTTACATTAAACACAGATTTAAAGTTATGTCAAAACCATTTGCTTCTTCCTTTCTACTCTGCAACGATCCCTCAAGGACCAGGAACATTACAGGGCATTCCCTTTATATGAATGGCACCAACAGCCTGTTTGGCCATTGTGATGGGTCTAAACTCTGCAGACACTTCCTGTGGTCCATTAGGCACAGCTTTACTTTCAATTGAGCGTCTCCCGGCGGACTCCTGCCTTCCTACTTCATGTGGAAATCGTGTAGAGCGCCTTCAAAGCTCGAGATCATTTGCGAGATGGACAAGCAGACGTTTGCACGAAAGAAAAACACCGCAAAGGATTTGATTGGATTAGTCTAAGATAAATACAAGTTATGTAATATCTGCAGAAGTCTTTGACAAGGAGGAGAGCACCTGTATTTTATTGTGTTTTTATTAGACTGGCTTGCCTTATACTACTCCATAAAGTGATTCCAGCACCCGGGGAGTCATTTGGGATGATCTTTAGAACAGCAGTGGAGCCACTTCTCACAGGACGGCCCTCTGCGACCGAAGGCACATGAGAATGATGTCAGCAGGAGCAGCTCATTTGATTAGAGCTTTATTTGATTTGATAGAAATTCTGTGTGGACTTTGTAGAGGACATCTGTGCTGCTATGACCACTGGGGACGCTGCAGGGGGACACATTATCTAATGGACAGCTGCTTCTCTTGACCATGAACAAAATTCAATACAATAGCAATTTTACTTGGTGTCAGTCTCCTCTCCTTGTCTCCTCTCTTGTGTCCTCTCCTTGTCTCCTCTCTTGTCTCCTCTCCTTGTCTCCTCTCTTGTCTCCTCTCCTTGTCCCCTCTCTTGTCTCCTCTCTTGTCTCCTCTCTTGTCTCCTCTCCTTGTCCCCTCTCTTGTCTCCTCTCCTTGTCTCCTCTCTTGTCCCCTCTCTTGTCTCCTCTCCTTGTCTCCTCTCTTGTCTCCTCTCCTTGTCTCCTCTCTTGTCTCCTCTCCTTGTCCCCTCTCTTGTCCCCTCTCTTGTCTCCTCTCCTTGTCCCCTCTCTTGTCTCCTCTCCTTGTCTCCTCTCTTGTCTCCTCTCCTTGTCCCCTCTCTTGTCTCCTCTCCTTGTCTCCTCTCCTTGTCCCCTCTCTTGTCTCCTCTCTTGTCTCCTCTCCTTGTCCCCTCTCTTGTCTCCTCTCCTTGTCCCCTCTCTTGTCTCCTCTCTTGTCTCCTCTCCTTGTCTCCTCTCTTGTCTCCTCTCCTTGTCCCCTCTCTTGTCTCCTCTCCTTGTCTCCTCTCCTTGTCCCCTCTCTTGTCTCCTCTCTTGTCTCCTCTCCTTGTCCCCTCTCTTGTCTCCTCTCCTTGTCCCCTCTCTTGTCTCCTCTCCTTGTCTCCTCTCCTTGTCTCCTCTCTTGTCTCCTCTCCTTGTCCCCTCTCTTGTCTCCTCTCCTTGCCTCCTCTCTTGTCTCCTCTCCTTGTCCCTTCTCTTGTCTCCTCTCCTTGTCCCCTCTCTTGTCTCCTCTCCTTGTCTCCTCTCTTGTCTCCTCTCCTTGTCCCCTCTCTTGTCTCCTCTCCTTGCCTCCTCTCTTGTCTCCTCTCCTTGTCCCCTCTCTTGTCTCCTCTCCTTGTCCCCTCTCTTGTCTCCTCTCCTTGTCTCCTCTCTTGTCTCCTCTCCTTGTCTCCTCTCTTGTCCCCTCTCTTGCCTCCTCTCCTTGTCCCCTCTCTTGTCTCCTCTCCTTGCCTCCTCTCTTGTCTCCTCTCCTTGTCCCTTCTCTTGTCTCCTCTCTTGTCTCCTCTCCTTGTCCCTTCTCTTTGTCTCCTCTCGTGTCTTCTCTCCTTGCCTCCTCTCCTTGCCTCCTCTCTTGTCTCCTCTCCTTGTCCCCCTCTTGTCTTGTCTCCTCTCCTTGCCTCCTCTCTTGCCTCCTCTCCTTGTCCCCTCTCTTGTCTCCTCTCCTTCCCTCCTCTCTTGTCTCCTCTCCTTGGGTCTAGACCATTTGTACAGAATGGCAGCCATGTCTCTGTCTGCCCCAAGGCGTCTATGCAGGTGTAGAAGTGTGACTGACGGACAATTTAAGGAATCATACTGAATAATACTCAAGGAACTTTAGAAAAAAATTACAGTTCATTTAAAGGATGACAAATTCGCAGGTGTGAGTTCTACAACATGTTTATTTTAAGAAGCACCTTTTTATGAAGTCGACTCCATGTATTTCTAATGGCCGTCACTATAAAAATACAGCGGGAGCCTTGAGTGTGTCGTGGTAAATAAGAACTCTTACTCTAGTGAAGTGCATGTCTTTGGTCCAGCTCTGAAATCATATCTGCCTCAGCTGCCTTTATCAAAGATCCTGAGGACAAATTGATTCCCGGAAACAAACAGGCCACTCGGACGCCGACGCTGACAGACGAATGTGTAAGAGTCATGTGATAGGGGCTGCTCACACTACGCCGCACACCTCTCAATACATGTGAAAAAGGCTCGTATACAACTCGCTTGGCACTGGTTGTATTGAATGTCGTTACTGACAAAACAAACAGTCCAAATAAAAGTTCCCTCACAACAAACACTTACATCTGCGTGACTTAAAATAGATATTGCATTACTAAATGGAATATGAATCTAGTGTAGGTGATTGCTTTCATATTCATCAAATGATTTAACATTGCTGTAGGAAAATTGAAATTGCTAGTGTAATTTAAGTAGGTCATCAGTACTTTATCAGAACTAGGATAAACCACATGATCATATTAAATCAGCTATTATTTTGTTTTGAATATTGACCTATTTGGCAGACTTTTGGCTAAATGGGACACATTTGTTGGGTGACGTCTTGCGCTGTTTTTATCTATTTTGTTCTCTATCTGTGTTTTTCATGTTTTGTTTTACATATTGATGATATTGATGAAGACTGAATAGATGAAAATATTAAATTAAAGGAAATTAAGATTGCACACTATATTACATACTCTATGCTATTTTTTCATTGTGCTATCAAAAGCAGTAATGAGTATCAAGCCTTTTCCTCACTATTGAAATCAATTTAACCTTTTCATCAGAAATAATCTATCTATTTTTTTTTTTTTTTAAGTATTTGACATTTTGCCGTTAAACACATTTACAGAGTCTTTTGTGTCACGACCCCATGTTGTTGCCGTGTAATATTGATTGCGAGGGACTTTAGTGCAGCTTTGTGGCGTCCT
Organism: Eucyclogobius newberryi; assembly: GCF_026437365.1. Taxonomy (NCBI): domain Eukaryota; kingdom Metazoa; phylum Chordata; class Actinopteri; order Gobiiformes; family Gobiidae; genus Eucyclogobius; species Eucyclogobius newberryi. The sequence continues at coordinate 38,852,977 of NW_027315723.1, forward strand.
GTGTCTTAAACGCTTGTGCGAATCATTCGGTTTGCAGCTGGCCACTGTCTGCACCTAACACTCACTTTTGCTTAATTCCTTCACTCTACAACACATCATACATCACCACTCATTCATATTTTGGTCACACACGCACATACAACCCTGACTTCTGCGAGACGTCAGTGCCGCCGCTTCCATTGCGCAGATAACGCTCAGTGCACAGAGCATCAAGTGCTCCGAGGGCCACCAACCTGACCAGGCAGTTGAATTACAGAATAGGCTATTTGTGCGATGCGTTCAGCTGGCACGGCAAACCGCAGAGCTGACTTTGAACATCCAAAGGGTTTCAACTTCTTAAAAATGTCTAAATCACTTTTTCATAAATGCATCAGAAAGTGCAGCCTCTAGTGTTTTCTAAAGGCCTGATCTGTTCTGCAGAAGAGCAGGAGAAGGACTTCAGGTGACACTGTAACGGGGATGGAGCAAGGACATCTAGGAACTGTGGGGGGCCTCATAATAAACTGAGCAATGAGTTTCTAATAATAAAAGATACAGAAAATGTAATAATTTTTTTGTTGAAAATTTCTTGTTTGAGGACCCCCAGATCCCACATAGAATTGTTATTGATTGAGAATTACATTTATAACTTCAGAAATAGTTACATTAAGGTTGTATTACAGACATAAAACCTGATGTACTTTTTACACGTTTGAAGTGGGTTGGGGGCATCACTGAGCATTTCTGCTTAGGGCCCCCAAATAGCTTGCAGCGGCCCCGCCAAACGTCCACGGAACTGGTTAGTTTTTGTCACTTTGAGTTTATGTGTTCATTTTGCTGCCGTGGCTTCAGAGCTGGGTCATGATAGATGAAATAAATCATAACACAAGGACAAAACAAAGATATTACTCCTTGACTAGTTATTAATAAAGACATCTTGCATTAGCGTCACATATTAGCAGATGACCTCACACAGTCCTATCACATGCCGTCCGATCCTTTTCCGCAATTAGCCTTGAACCGGGAAAGTCGATCGGCTCCGGTTTCCCGTGGCAGCGTCCCTCGTCATCCCACAGTACTTTGGATCTCTCCCCTGGCGTCCTAATTAAGACATTAATGCTACATCCCCCGGGAGCTAGGGGGCGCCGCACTCCCATCGAGCACATTCCCTCAGCAGCCATCAAAAGTGTTATGATAATAGGCAGCTTTGCACAGGTGGAAAGAGCTTACATTCAGCCAACATTTGCTCTTCACCACAGATTCATTAAAACCTAATTGTCCTTGACTTAAGCATTTGCCAACAAGGCTCTTTACAGTCACATTCATTCAATGTGTTTGGAGGGAAATATTTGTGTAATTTCTTGGTGTGGCAAAACTAGCACTGATTATGTTAAACGTGGGCAAAAATTTTATTGATGAATATTAAAGGCTCTTATTTTGCAAAATGTGGATGGAATAACGAGCAGCTGACTGACCCTTCATTGAAAACTTACTTAATGCACCTTTAAAACTATGATCTATCACAAGCATTTTCAATTAATCACATTTATTTTATCCAAAACCTTGTAGTATTCTAACAAATACTCTTGGAATACCATCATCTCCATTTGAGAAACAGGGATTAGACTACAGATACTGGTCTTGGATTACAACTGCATATTACCGGCACTCATTAAGACAAGCACTAATCCAATAATTCCAATTAGAACTTAAATATATAATGAAACTTAAACTGAGAAGGCTCTAGTTCAGAGAATCTCACTGTGATTTGTGCTTGCTGCTTACCTATTGAAAGCACACCGTGTATACATTTGTGACGGCTGTAATTAAATCTATATTATGTGGCCAGTTATCACCAACCGGCTCACAGTTACGTTTCCATTAGACCTCCCCTTGACCTTCTAATATTGACTTGGACCAGTGCCGCGGTATGTGTATAAGCCACTCAGGGCAATTACAGCGCACAAGGAGAGACCCTCGGGATGGCCTCTCTCATAGCGGTGCTGCACAAGAGCCTGGCTGTGCTCCAGGCCGGGCCAAATGCGAGCAGAGTCTCCGGCCCATAGCGGCGGTGCCTCTGGGAGTAATTAGGCAGTTTTATCCCAGCGTGTTGATATAAATGCGGCCAGCTTAGCCCCCCACGCCCTTGCTTTGTGGTAATGATCATGTCCAACAGGTGGTGGGGCAAAATGGACAAGCTGTGTAAGTAGATACGCTGCTTCCTGGATTTTGTTTTACTTTTTGCCTCAAGCAATTGGATTTTTTTATTTTTTTTTGCGCCTTTTGGAAGGAACTGTGTCACAAGTATTTTTTTTTTTATTCTACTTGAGGAGAACTCTAACCTTATTACAAGTGATGTCTGCCCATGGACTCATTCTACATAGTACAGCACCTTCAACTATATGGGATTTTGTCAACAATGATATAAAAATGACTACTTTTTTAGTTTTCAAATCTGGATCTGGATCTCAATGTGTTAACCTAATATGTTACATGAAAATATGTTTGTCACATCTATGAATTCACTTCATAACAAGAATAATTATGCCTTGGATTCTAACATTGGAGATATTGAATTAAAGTGCTTTACATTGCTTTATTCATTGACTCGGTGGTTGTAAGCTACTTAGGGTTAGCTTACTAGAGTGACAAAGCTGTGTCATTTAACCACCACCAATCACTCACACCTTCCATTCTACCAACATATTTACCATTTTCTTCTTTTTTCTTTGTTCTTCTTGTTGATACCGGAAATGTCTGGACACATTTGTCAGCATCCCATCACACTGGAGCTAATCGGGACGTCTCGTGGGAACATGGGTCAAACCAAACACAGAGAAGTGGCTGAGGGTCTTTGGGGGGCAGTGGAGAAAGTGAGGCCTGTGTGTGATTGACATCTGTGCTGTGGTATGTCAACTCTACAGCAAATATGTTTATGGGGACACAGGGATGGACACATTTATATTCTTACGTATTCAAGCTTTAAACTGGTCTAAATTATATATTTCTCCGTGTTCACATTTTAAGTAAAGCATTGTGTCACCCAAAGGCAACACTATTTCTCAGATTTACTCGTGAACAACATAGCCGTATGTCCTGGATGAGTTCGAAATGTGCACTTTGAACAGAAAACGTAACAATCTAAATGTGTGTCAGAAGAATCATAATTAGATATGTTTCCAAAATGTTTCAGTTCCAATATTTATTCATACATTTGGAAGAGCAGAGTGTTGCAATTTATCACAGTAGTAAAATATACAATAGAGCAGTGGTTCCCAAACTGTGGTAACAACCAAAGGGTATGCAAATCTTTTGTATAATGTGTGCATTGCTCACAGAAATATTCTGTCTATGTCAAACAAATGGAAACGTCTGGTTGACACTGCAATGCCAATAATACTACGGCAAGGTGCTCCTGCGCAGAATTGTGGCTCACCTTAACTTATTTATTAACATTTATATATACTTAATGAGTTACTTTCACCTGGAGGGTGCATGTGGCGCATGTTAACTAAATTATCATTCACTCAAGGGTTGACACAGTAACATAAGAGCATTTGACTTGCTGGGACAAATGAATGCCACAGCGCCACTCACAGGCCATAACAAAAACTACAATTGACTCCTGTCCTGCTGTACCTAATAGAGCAAACATGTTCCTGGGCACACACAGACACATTTCTCTCATTTTCCTCCCAGTTGGATTACAGAGGAGTTACAAGCTTCTGGATTGAGTCATCTCTGACAAACATGACGCTCTGGTCTGCTCCTCCAAGTCTCCTGTATCCTGCTCCAAAGAGGGGGGCAAGGCGGCCTCGGGAGAGCGTTCACCAGCAGCCTTCTGATTCACTGTCATATAATGGATCGTTTGGGGCGCACAGAAGAAGCAGCAGGAGCAGAAAAAAAAGAATACATGTTTCCAAATTTACAACCGTCCTTCCGAGAAAATGTGTGGAACAGATTTGAGCTTATCTCCTGGAACGAATGTCTTTTTAATTTGGACAACCTGTCGAGCGCGAGTCGTAATGTATAGTGAGAGCAATGTGAACGCAGGAGCAGAGTAAAATGCATCACAGAATGAAAGAGACAGAGCTGAAATAATGTGTGTCACGAGGCCTCTTATGATTTGGAACACTGTACAATACCAAACAAATGATCCCATGATGTACAATAACGGTAATTGTTTGTTGTAATAACTTCATGTAACATCTACAAGGGGCAATTGCAATATTGTTTTTTGTTGTTTTTTTTGTTTTATTGTTTTTTTGTTTTTTTTTAACAAAGCAACATTAATGTGCTACAATGTGCCTGTAAACGTCTTGATTGTTGTTCAAGTCTGGCATAAAACATGATTGGTCCATAAAATGAACGACAAAAGAGTAGAAAAAGCACAGTAAGATCATTTTTAGGTTTAATTATAGGCCATACACTCAATATTCTAATTTTGCATATTTCCAAAACAACAATTGTGTCATATCAAATAAGATCAATTGTTTATTTCAGATAAGCATCAAATTGTTTAAAATGTTTATCTTTATATCCTAATTTCAAGAGCATAAACATGAATGCTCAGTACCATTTAACACAAAAATAGTCCAAAATTCATAGAAAATCTGAAGTCTGCTCCAAACTACATGTTTTTACTGACTGAGGATTGGTTTAGACCTTTCCTGACCTGACCTGATGTTTGACATTTTGAAATAATCAATAAAAATGTGGCTGCAGTCCTTCCCTCTCACATACGGCAAATGAATGGTCACCATTTTAGCCTAAATATGTATGTCTTTAAAGGGCTACTTAAAGCAGCCTTCCCAACCAGACGTCTTCGTCTTCGTGGAGCCAAACCTTCTGTAGAATGACCATAAGGCTCTTAACATGGCTTCCACGGTGGTTACTCCTGTCTGTTTAATTATGTATCCCAGAGTTTAGATTTAGGAGCTCAATTCCTCCGACCAAACAGGGACACAGGGGTTTGTCCTAATTTTCACCTATCAAGATGTTTTGAAAGCTTAGCCTAACCTTAACCCTAATCTTACTTTCATCTGAAGCTTAAGAACTAACCGAGACGTCTAAACACAGTCCAAAAACAAAGTCTGTGGTTGTAAATGGGTTTTTGTAAAGGTTGCGGTTTGGCTTTACAAATTGAAAGTTGGTTTACGACACTTTGTGGAGCGTTAGGAGCCGCGCGCTGCCTGGCAGAATGTCCTCAGACTTCTGGGTCACCTCCAGCGCTTCTATTGGCTTTATGAGATTTCAGTGACATGTAGGAGACGTCTTGTCTTGTGTCCGGGAATCATCGGTTTATGAGCGCATTCGTATAGATGGAAACACGTCTCAGAGACTACACAGCACATATGCATTTTTACTAAAGTCACACAAAAAAACACAAGATAAGTCAACAAAGATCATTCATTTCACTGTGTCTGTGTCAAAAGCAGCACTGGTCACACCCTTGACCTCATGAGTACATTATTTTTGGTCACCTTAGACACCTGTGACGTCACAAATATTGTAAATAACCAGGTAGAAGTAATCTGAAGTGGATTGTATGCCTTGTGCTTCTTGTTTTTGCCCCGATAATTGAGCAGCGTTTCCTCAAATCTCCACACAGCCAAGTGCTGCGTAACCAAGGAGAAATCTATCATTTATACACACTTTTTAGTTAAGAAGTATTTGTTTTTGTTAAGCATTATAAAATTGACTACTTTGCAATATTAACATTACATTGTGGTGTCATGCTTATCATACCATGGACATTTCACTCGTCCCAGTTCTAGTCGCAAAACGAAAATATTGTAAATAACTGTTTAATAACTGGATCAAGTACCTTTATAGATTGTGAAGCTTGTCATTCATTATTTCCATAGTAGTGTTTTCAGCTACTAAATTCATAATCCATGTTGTAGGACGACAAATACTACCGATAGTATATGCATTTCTTTTTTTTATTTTAAATGTGAGTTTGACACACTTTTTCCTCGTGTGCCTGCGCCTCTCGTGTCTGTTGGTCAGATCGCTCCCCTGTGAGCCATCAGCTCTGTGCCGCTTTTGTTTGTTGTGACTGAAATCTGTGTGTGACAAATGTGAAAGAGACTGAACCAAAATAAAAGTCTAAATGTGTCTCTTTGTCTGAGCACAGGACCCGGGCCAAGGCTTTGACGTTCTTCTCCAGATTACTGCCCCGTCATTGTTCCAGACACTTCCCCAAACACTCACACCAAGCACATTTGGTACATTGTCTACATACAAGCTGTTTTAAACTATTGGTGCTAAAACACATTGTTATTAAGTCAAATGTAATCCAATGATGTGTAAATCTTAGGAAAGCTATGAAATGCAGAGTAAGAGCGAGACTTTATACTGTATGTTTAATAAAGATACTGCTGTCTTCTCTTGACCTCTCTTAAGATGATCAGAGGGCAAATTAAAATAAATAAATAAATCACCATACTACCTTGAGAATGCTCGATCTCGTCCGACCAGAAAGCAGGGGTGGGCACGGTTTGATGGGAATCCGCTGGTAAAACCTGGCGCCAAAGTGGGGCAGCTGTGATTTACTGACACTACGGGATGTAAACGAGCCCATGGTTACGTATGTGCAGTGTGTTCATTAACATGGATTGTCCTGAAAAGAGAGTAGCTGAACACATGGATTAGATTAGACATCATCATAGGAAAATGATTCCTCTGCATTTGACCCATCTCCTCAAGAACAGTGGTCGCTGGACCCTTCTCCATCTTTGACACAGGCTTGGTCAGGTCGACCTTCGCTGGGGGATTTTACCCACTGCGCATGTCGTTTTTTACACAAATATTTACTTTTCATATTAGTTCAAGCAGAGGTTGAAAGAAAATAATGTAACGTAAAATGGTTCATAGTCAAGGAGTTTCAATACATTTATTACAAACTCATTGGTGTTGGATCGATATTCCAATATTTTGCCTTGGCATTGAATCGAATAAGAAATCTGTGGTAGCGCCGATCATTACGACACAATTATAACACAGTTTTCACTTTCTGTTCCTCTCTAGTCTTTGCCTCATCCTTGAAGAGCACTGAGGTCCTGCATCTTAAATTTACATTGGAATATTCACCTTCACTCTAGTTTTTGATAATAATAACATTTCGATTTTGTTTGGCAAAACTACTGTAACTTCTGCCCTTCTCTATCAGTGATTCACGGACATTGTTACAAAACTCTTCACACAGAATTGTGCAGCACTTACTGACTAATTCAATGTGCTCTTTAGGTGACCTTAAATTACAATTCTGTGAAACAAAGTTGTGGAATAATATTTCCTGTTTCTAGTATATGCATCTTTCTCAGAATATTATTATACTTCTGTTCCTAATCTGTCTATTCTGTGTTGCACTGGAATTTCCCCATTGTGGGACAAATAAAGGTTGTCTTATCTTAATGTATGTCACAATATAATATACAAGTGTTTATCAATGTTTCAGCTTCGTCTATGATGTTATTTTACACAAATGGAGCATTAATGTTGCTTAGTCTAATCTATATTTTCTCTCCTTTTAAACCGTGTAGTTTCTTATTGTGTTTTTAAGATAATACAACAAGCAAACATTATGAATTGACCCTCCAGACTTGGATTGAATGTCAAATGAAGGTCAAATGCAGCATGTTGAGAGCAGGAGCATGTGTCTATGGTAACAATTCTACCTCTTCTTAACATCTGACACAAAACAATGAAGATAAATGTATTCTTGAGTGTTTAGCCTCATACACAAGAGCATTGCACTTATTCACTGTGGCATCACAGACTCACAAAACTCTCCACAGATAAATATTGGCATTGCACCTCATGTCAGTGCATTTATCTGTCTGTACATTAGATTAAATGGTTGTATTATAATGAGCCTAAGCTTTAAAACAAGGTGTAACATTCCCAGGTGGAATATCGGCCATAAGCAAGTGTCCACATTGTCCAGTCGATTACCTTATTAACCTTATTACAATATTCTTTGCTCATACAAGTGGAGTGTTTGGATCTATCATTGAAGCGTATGACACATGCATAAAGCTATAGAATTATAAACAGTGGCTCACTTCTTGTACACAACGTCCTTACTCTGAAAACACACACTTCCTCTGAGCCAGGATAATGACGCTGATAGACTTTCAAAGGCTGTGCGGCGTTGCCCGCTCCATGCGTTCACAATACCTCACAATAGACCATTAAAACAACAATTACACTGAGCCAAAAATACATGAAGTGCTTTGCAGACACACAATTTATTACAGCCATTATTAAACTGAAGCGTTTGGAGAATGATTTATTATTCTTTGTTGTTTGCATTTGTACAATATTCAGCAATCTAATTTCAGTCCATACAGTGCATAATATTAAAATAAGAATTTGATGCATTTCAGAGGGTTTCCAGAGGACTAAGAAACAAGTTTGACAAATTCCGTGGAGACCTTTGGTTATCTGCAGAGTTTGGTTGTGGTTGGATAAATAAAGAGGCTGAATAGACACTAATACCATTTATGTTTGGGTATTACATATGTAAATAGTGTAAATCTCTTGTACCTGCCCTTCCCAGAGAGAAATCACATTCTATCAAAGTTTTTTTTTACTGTTGAAAGCCTCATTAATTGCTGAGAAACAGTTATAAAGCACAAAAAACCACCACCTCAATCCCAAACTATTTGCAACCACCCAAATCTCGAAAAAAAAAGGCCAAAGTGTACATGTAACGATCCTCAATATTTATAGGAACGTTAACAAAGACAGGAAGATTAAATATCCATCCATCTGTTTGAGAGAGGCTCGGAGCCAAATCTACATCAGCCCAATAACAAACCGCTCACATCCCAACTTCCTCATTCGCACGTCACTCTCTGCTGGAAATCTACGCAGAGGATGTATTGATCTTGGAGCTGCTTCCTTTCTCACCAGCTCCAAACAGCGCCGCACTCTATCACAAAACAAGCGCCCCCCCCTCCCCTCCGCGGTCCCATAAAACTAAATAATAAACGAGAGGCCTGCCAAAATAATCCCGTTGGCTTTGTTGGGAGCGGCACGTTGGGCGTGCAGGTCTCGCTAATGTGCGCCTATTTGTTTCCTTTGAGGTCACGAGATGAAAACAACCTTTAGGAAGAACTTTAAAGAAAACGTAAACATATAATTTAAGTGTCCATCCTGTCACAGAGAACCACATGCTGTGACTGAAGTGGGCGTTGAGAGTATGTTGCCCATGGACACAATGACAGTATGAACTAGATGCCCTCCATTTTGTGGGTTTGTTTACCGGGCTCAACCTTTTCTACACAGTGCTCACATTTGACCCCAGTTTAGCCCATCATTATGCGCTAGAGAATGCCAATGTTGCAAGCTACTACACATGATTAAAAGCAAATCTGTCCATAATCACTCTTTATGTTCCTGTAGAATGCTGTAAATTAGCTGCTCCATTAGTAGTTGGAAGGAAGTTTCTCCTTTTATGACGGTCACAAACAGGAAGAGGCTGTTGTTTACGCTGATTATGACTGCGCTGGTTCAAATCTCCACAATCCGACACCGGAAGTCTCCACAAAAGACAGGTCGCCCAGTCGCTCCTGATCCGTGTTTCTGAGACTGTGTATCTGAGCGCGCTGACGTACAGGAAGCACTCCAGGAGAAAACACTTTATATTTACTCCAGAGATGGATGAGACTCCTCAAGGATTCGTTTTGTCAACAGTCGACACATTCAAATTAATCATATACTTTTACATGTCTGTTACAGGCATGATATACTGAAATATTTCATATGCAAAGTCTGAAGACCAGTGTAACCTTAGCGGTAAGTGGAATGTAACTGTAGAATACAATAAAAGTACAGTAGAATACAATTCAATTAATTAATTTACAATTTGTTACTGTATCCATATTCTCACTATCTTGACATGACTTTTAACATCACCAGATTCTTTATTCAGAGCTGAAGCCTACAACACATTTTATATAGTGTTGTGAGAACATCCAGGTCAAATCTTTTCAAAAGGCATACTAAATTTTATTTACTGTTAGTTTATTTTTTATCTCACTATTTTTTTTTTTTATCTCACAAATCCATCCATCCATCTTCTGCCGCTTTATCCGGGGCCGGGTCGCGGGGGCAGCAGTCTGAGCAGGGACTCCCAGACCTCCTTCTCCCCAGACACTTCCTCTAACTCCTCCGGGGGGATCCCGAGGCGTTCCCAGGCCAGCCGAGAGACATAGTCTCTCCAGCGTGTCCTGGGTCTTCCCCGGGGCCTCTTCCCGGTGGGACATGCCTGAAACACCTCCCGAGGGAGGCGCCCAGGAGGCATCCGGAACAGATGCCCGAGCCACCTCAGCTGGCTCCTCTCGATGTGGAGGAGCAGCGGCTCTACTCCGAGCTCCCCCGTGTGGCCGAGCTCCTCACCTTATCTCTAAGGGTGCGCCCAGCCACACGGCGGAGGAAACTCATTTCGAGCCGCGATCTTGTTCTTTCGGTCACTACCCAAAGCTCATGACCATAGGTGAGGGTAGGAACGTAGACCGACCGGTAAATAGAGAGCTTTGCCTTTCGACTCAGCTCTCTCTTTACCACAACGGTCCGATGCAGCGACTGCATCACTGCAGCCGCTGCACCGATCCGCCTGTCGATCTCACACTCCATCCTTCCCTCACTCGTGAACAAGACCCCGAGATACTTGAACTCCTCCACTTGGGGCAAGGACACCCCACCCACCTGGAGAGGGCAAGCCACCTTTTTCCGGTCGAGAACCATGGCCTCGGATTTGGAGGTGCTGATTCTCATCCCAGCCGCTTCACACTTATCTCACAAATGTTTTTATTTTTATTCATTCATCCAGAAGTGGTCCATGGCTGAAAAAGTTTCGGAACCACTTTCTGTAGCTATCATTAAAGAATAGTTTAACTTTGTGTCTATTTGTGTTGACATAGACATTGAACTTTATGTCAGTTTTGGTTTCATGTGAATAGGCCCAATAATCACAGAGATATGAACAATAAACTTGGTCAACAAATGTGTAATTCACAAGCAAAGACAACCTTATGATTGAATGCCAAAAACTTTATTAAGTACAAAAGGAGACACCGTATTGGGGCTTCAATGGGGAGTCATATCCCCATAACTGAAACATAAGGCACAGAAGGATGTTGAAAGAGGGAGGGGCACAAAGACAACTAGAGGCTGTGAATGAAGCCATTGCGAGTGACCACGTAATACATGGCCATATTCTGTACAGTTGCCATGATGATAGAGTCACACCATGACAATGAGGGCACTTAACACTACTCATTCATAAGCGATTGGGAAAAATGTAAAATTTGATGACAGATCCCAAAAAAACCCAAGACTGATGAATTTGAAAATGACGAAAATCTGAAGAAAAAAAATGCCACGTGATACGTGCCGAAAAACGTGTAAAAGTTTGTAGAACTTGTAGAATGAACAAATTAGCACGTAGCCAGAGAGTTTAAATATCAGGACCACCGGAGGGGAAGGGTCCTGCTCCTTAACTTAAGATAACAAACATATCTTCATTCTTACATCTGAGCAGCAAATTCTGCCATAGAAGTGTGACCTGTCCCTCCAGCTCAGTGTTAAACTAGAGGTATTCTATAATATTGTCACGTGAACTCAGTCTATCCAACCCAGTACGATGCCTTCACATTTGGACTCAAGAATTGGATGATTCCATCGTTTCAGCTGGAGGCCAGGGCCATATATATATTTATATATATATATCTAGAGAGATGTTTCTGAACTATGATCCACACATGTTGACCATTTATCATTTGGCTCAATTATGCTTTGAAGAAAATTCAACAATCACGTTTTTAGAGTTGAATAATGGTACCACTTTCTGTAGCTATTGTGAAAGAATAGTTTTACTTTTTTCCCATATTTGTGTTGACAGAGAAGATCACAGAGATACAGAAGTAACCATTATTCTAGCCACCTCTCTCTGTCTCAACTGATGTTACGTGAATGCAACCGATTAAATCATCAAATTAAGCTGTGATTGGCGTTTGGACATTTAGCTTCTGGAAAACCTCCAAAATCTCAATGATTTTTTCTGCCTCTTCTCTGAAAATCCATCATCTTGTCTACCGAAGCTGTCTTCATTACTCAACCTGCCCACAGAGGTCGCGCCAATAGATTTCAAGGGAGGACGCTCTTCGTCGCTCCTCTTCATTTTACAAGCACCACAAATGTCATGCCTTTTTTTTAAGTCCATTAGTTCAGTTTTTCGTTTTTGCAGCTCTCTCAGGGTCTTCTCATGTGCAAGCGTTTTCTCTTTAATATGGTTCTCATACCTGATCTTCTCCGTCTTCCAAACGTCTTCCTTGTCGATCCAAGCTTGTTGTTGCTTTTCCATATCCCGACGTTCCAATTCTAAAGTCTCACCAATCTTTTCATTCTGGCAATTCATTTTGTACAGCTTTTTTTCAAGTTGCTCTTTCTCTTTGATCCAAATCTGTTCCCGCTGTTTAAACTCATCATCGGTCGTCTCCATAAGCTCAGCAATGTCGTTTAGCTGCGTATCGATTTTTTCTTGCAACATTTCAATTTTTTGATCGTTTTTGGAGGAATCTTTTTCAAGTTCAAGTTTCTCATTTTCCCAAATCTGCTGCTGGTCTATTGCGAGCCTCTCCCGAAGCTCTTTAATTTGCTCTTGCAGTGAATAATTTTTGTCTTTGAGCTTCTCTAATTCTTTATCCTTTTGGGCGCAATCTCGTTCAATTTCTGATGTCTCTTTTTCCCAAATCTCCTGCTGGTTTTCTAGCTGAGAATACAGGTTTTTGCAATACTCTTGGTGTTCTGTTGCAAGCATCTCCTGGAGCTCTTCAATTTTTCCTCGCAGTGAATAATTTTTGTCTTCAAGCTTCTTAAATTCTTTATCCTTTTGGGCGCAATGTCTTTCAATTTCGAATTTCTCTTTTTCCCAAATATCCCTCTGGTGTTTTAACTGAGAATCCAAGTTTTTGCAGTACTCTTGTTGTTTTGTTGCGAGCATCTCCTGAAGCTCTTCCGTTTGGCCTAGCAGTGAATTATTTTTGTCTTTAAGCTGCTCTAATTCTTTATCTTTTCGGGCACAATCTCTATCAATTCCGAGTTTCTCTATTCCCCAAATCTCCTGCTGTTGTTTTAACTGCAAATCCAACTTTTTGTGATATTCTTGTTGTTTCGTTGCCAGCGTCTCCTGAAGCTCTTCAATTTGGCCTTGCAGTGAATCTTTTTTGCCTTTAAGCTTCTCTAATTCTTTGTCCTTCCGGGCGCAATCTCTTTTCATTTCGAATTTCTCTTTTTCCAAAATGTCCTGATGTTTTTTTAAATCAAGATACTTTCTCTGTTCCTTTGCAAAAGTCTCCTCGTACGCTATGTTTTGGTGTTGCAGCTTATCAATTTCATCTTGCAGCTTCTTGATGGAGTAATTCACTTCTTTGACTTCCAGTTGTTTCAAAAACTCTTGCTGCATTTTTAACTTCTCACTATACTTTTCCTGCTCTATTATCAAATTCTCCTGAAGCTTCTCAATTTTTCTTTTCAATCTCTCAATTTCATTTTGCTGCTTCTCAATCGTTTCAGAATTTTTGGACCAATCTCTTTGAAGTTCAGATTTTTCTTTGGCCCAAATTTCTTGTTTCTGGTTTAATTCACAATTTATTTTCTCTTGGTAATTTTGCTTTTCTGTTGCAAAATCTTCCTTTAGTGTAAAGATTCTGTTTTGCAGCTTCTCGATTTGGTCGTTCTTTTTGGAACATTCTTCTTTGAATTTAAGTTTCTCTTTTTGCCCTATCTCTTTCAATTCCAAAATCTGTTTTTCACAACTATTTAACTTTTCTTGCCATTTGCTATTGTTGTCGATCAGCTGTGCTTGTTGTTCCTCCATTTTCAGGCTGTTTGTTGTCACGGTTTGGACTCTGCCGAACACTGATGTCTGCTGGGAATATTTCTGATTTGCTGCTAGCTGCATTTTCAGGTAATCCCTTTCAGTGGTCAGCATTATTTCTGTATGTGACCAATCCTGTTGCGACCGATTGACTTTCATGACAAGTTCCCTGTTTTCATCCTCCAATTTCCTGATTTTATCCTCTAATTTCTTTATTTCATCCCCTAATTTTGCTTTCTCATCAGCCCTGAACTTTTCGTCATGCTCTCTCTCACTGGGAAGAAATTGGTTCTCCTTTTTGGCCACCTGACTTTTTAATGTGGCAAGATCTTTCATCCCGTTGGTCTCTTGCTCCCTCTTCTCGGTTAGCTCCTTGTTCAGCTCAGCATTTTTTTTCAGGAGGGCTGTCTCTCTATCGAAGAAAGCTTTCTCATTGCCTTCATAAATGTTTTTTCTTTCCTGCAATTGCTGCTGCTGATCTTTCACTTTACTCTCAAGCTTTTTGATTTCATTCTGCATGCTCTGTTTTTCTTTTTTCCAAGACACTTCCTTATCAAACAAGACAAATTTGGCTTCTTGTTCCATGTATTCCCCTCCACGGACCCAAGTGGATTCAAGCTCCATCAAAGAAGTTGGTTGAACCCCCCTGGATCCCATGGTTCCCTTACCATCAGCTGAGATCATGTCCCGCTCAGTTGTTGTTGTTGTTGTTGTTGTTCTTGCTGTTCTTGCTGTTCTTGTTGTTCTTGTTGTTCTTGTTGTTCTTGTTGTTCTTGTTGTTCTTGTTGTTCTTGTTGTTCTTGTTCTTGTTGCCGCCGCCCACTGCAGTTGTATGTATTCTGTAGTTGTACGTCTTCAAAGTATGTGTTTTACGCCATACCGTTAAAAAAAAGATACAACAAAAAAGTGAATCTTCTTCTTTGGTGTTTCATGGGGGCTGGTATCCATGTGTTACATTGCCGCCACCTACTGTACACTTTATTCTTTAGACTTTGTTTTTTCGACATTATTCTGTAGACTCCCCCCGCCCCCCACTTGTGCAGTCCCCGCCACCCACTGTAGTTGTACGTCTTAGACTTTATTCTTTAGACTTTATGTTGTTGTTGTTGTTGTTTTATGGCGGTTGGCATCCGAGTGTTGCATTACCGCCAGACTTTATTCCTCAGACGTTTCGTAGTCCTCAGACTCTGTCGTAGTCCGTAAAAGTACTCCTCCCATCGCTTTGGCGTTACAAAGCCCATGAGGTCATGATGTGTTTTTGTGACTAGAATAGTTGTTGTGTCAGAGACCAACCGGCTTTATTCCAGGGAGACTCTTCTTCACCTTCCTCGCCCTCTTTGACGTTCGGTGCTTTGGAAGTACAAAGCCCATGAGATCATGGGACGTCTTTGTTGTTTTACAAAGCCCATGAGGTCATGGGACGTCTTTGTCGTTTTATCCTTTAGAAGTCCTTCTTCCATCACTTTGGCGTTTCTAGGCCCATGAAGTCCAAGCGCGTTAGAACATCCTCTTGCTCCTCATCCTCGGCTCAGTCTCCAACACCCCCCACCTCTATAAACGTTTACCCAGCCCTGTGCTACATAAGTAAGCAACCACAGCCTGACACAAACCCTGTGACTGGATCGCCAGAACGTTCCGCAGATTGAACTCCCGCCCATTATTCCGAAACCACAAGGCCAACCCGGCCCTTTCCCTATCATAAGCCTCACAGCAAATCAGCACATGCTCGACAGTCTCTGGCACCCGACAGTGACCACACAGACCGGTCGGATGTTTGCCTATCCTACTTAGTGACCAATTGAGTCCAGTATGGCCAATCCTCATGCGGGCGAAGGCCCTTTCCTCCCACGCGTTCCTGCCCATAGACCCGCAAGGACCCACACTACCCTGTATGTGATAGAGATGCCGTCCAGTAACACAGTGGCTCCAAAATTCCTGCCAAAGGCCGACCACATGACTCTTGATAACAGGCTTGATTTCAGATTTGCTTAACTCAACCGCCACATCAATTGATGGCCGCCGAAGGGAACGTTTAGCCAGTGCATCAGCCATTTCGTTACCATCCACCCCCACATGCGCAGGGACCCAAATGAAGGAAACCCTCACATCCTTCCTGGACAGGGAGAGCAACAGACAGAAGATGCCATTCAACACATCCTGTCTGCAATCCGATTTCCCAGATTTAATGCTTTGCAATGCAGAAAGGCTGTCAGAGGCCACCACAATGCCGCAACACTGCAAAGCAGATTCCGCCCATTCCAACGCCAACCGTATCGCTATAAGTTCCGACGTGAAAACAGAAAGGCGATCTGTCAACCTCTTCTTGACCGCTAGCCCCAGGTCAGGCACAAAATAAGCGGCGCCAGTACGCCCACTCTCAGGATCCCTAGACCCGTCGGTATAAATAAACACATCACCTGAGTGCTTATCGATGAGCGCTTGAACGGCAAACTGCGGTGCCCTCCCAGCGACTCCTCTAAGCTTGCCATGCAAGCTAACATCAACAGGAGCCGGGACAAACTTCCACGGAGCTATAGCAGACAAAGCCACCGACGGGCTCACACGCAGATCACCAACCCCCGCAAGCCGCGGTTTCCTATCCTTCAGACTTCACTCTTTAAGACAACCTATGGTCTAAGGAATAAAGTCTGGCGGTAATGCAACACTCGGATGCCAACCGCCATAAAACAACAACAACAACAACAACTATGATTGTATGACCTCATAAAACTCCCTGGTAATCAAAGCCGGCAGCGAATCAGAAGAGAGCTTCATCACCGTAGCAACCCAACTTTGCATTGAATAGAGCTCGGGATTGTGACCTTATATCATATAATTTTCTATTCAGCCCAAGCTTAAACCAATGAAGATGTATTATTCATCAGTAGTGTTTCAGCCATTTATCAGGTTTTTCCAATTTTATTTAATTTTTTTGTATTTTACAGTTTTTTGTATCCTACTGGCAAACAGAATCCCTCAAATATTTAGGTGTGGTTCTTTATAAAGACCCATAGATTTTTTTGAGAGAAGTATACCAAAAGAAAGACCTTGAAAAATGGAACCTTATACCACATTTTAGTCTAAGCCAAAGAATTGATTGATCAATCAAAATGAATGTCTTGTCTTGAATTTTTGTATCTATTCCAAACTCTATTCTATCCCCAACCAGATGTTTGATGAGTGGAAATACGCAATTTCTAGATCTATATAGCAATGTAAAAGACCCTGACCCGGTTTAAGATCCTACAAGTGGTTGGGGCCTACTTTGCCTACTTCATTTCAGATCAGAACACTGCTGTACTGGTGTGACCTAGAATACGAGGCACAGTGAAAAAATATTGAGTGCAATGTTGTGCCAGGGGTTCCTGTAGAGGCCTTACTGGCATAAGACAAACGACTGAATAACTTGGAGGAAGTTGAGGGCCCATGAGTAAAATCTGCGCTAATGACATGGAGAAGCTAATCGAAACATATAAATTGAACAAAGATATTCAAATCTTAAGATAGTTGGCTTATGACCAACGTTTTAAGCCAAACCGCACCAACCTGAGATTTAAGACATGGATAACAAAAGGCGTAAACATTTTTTACCAGATCGTAAAGAAAATCTAATGAAAAGCTTGGATATGTTAATGTGATCCTTTGGCCTGAGAAACAGGACTTTTATAGGTACTTATTAATAAGGAGTTATCATAATCAAGAAATAAAACAAAGCAACAACAATATGACTGAAATCTTTATCAAAGCATATACATTTGAACTTTCAAGGGAAATAATATCTAAAGGATATGGATTTTAATATATACTAAATATATTAAAATTAAAATAGAAAAGGAAGGTACTTTTGTTTTGACAGATGAGGAGTGGGAAGAAATATGAAATATACGTCACAGTGGAGAAAGTCCCATGTTTGAAGGGAATTTAGTTGGAAGAAAGTGACCTGTTTTTTCATAAGACCATGTCAAAGTGTACATTATTCACAGGGAGGGGCCAAATGCTGGAGAGACTGTGGCTCCCGGGAGGCAGATCATTACCATGTGTTTTTGGACTCTTTTTGATACTAAAATTCCACTCAATTTTGGAGCAATGTATTTAGGCCTCAAAACTCCCGCCATGGACATAATGGATGGATACAAAAAATGGATGACACAAACTCCACCGATGATGAAGGACTGGACGGACATCATAACTGACATGAGCACCATGGAAAACATAACCGCCGGACTCAACGTGAAAATAGACAAATTCAACAAACAATGAACAAAATGGGACTCTTACTTCCTGCCATAATATCTGATAACCACTCTTTTCTTTAGATACCACCTCATGCTTTACTTATCCTGAGTTCTCTGTGGTCCTGCCCTCTTTACATGGGTCAGTTTGTTCTATGTACGTTCTTGTTGTTTTACGTTTAAAAAAAAAGTAATAACAAAAAAACATATATCAATATTTCTCATACCTCCTGCAAAACCAGCAGTTGTTTGTATTTTTAGTTTCTCATACACCTACCAGTGCACTGAAGTCTAGTTATCAGGGTTAATACATCCAAACTGAGGGACAATGGGTGTTGAACCAAATGTTATATAAAAACAATAGTTTGATGCATCAGACAGTTTTTAATAGCTTGTCATAAGGGGTAGTTTGCTTGTCTCCATGGAGACAACCAGACAATAAACTCCAGTGGTGGCAAAAGAACTGAAAATGTGTATTCAAATAAAACTAGTTACATGACTAAAATGTACTAATTCTAACTCAAACTACTACCAGTAGTTAGTTACTTGTCACTTTTTAAAACAGTTTGAAAAGCATTTTCAAAACTTGATCAATCACACTTTAAAAGTGAAGTAAAGGACTGTGTGTACTTCTGCTAATTCACTTCTTATCTTAGCATTCAATTGCTGCTATTGTTAACAGTGTTTGTCACTGATAGTTCAAGCTTTCTTGCTTCTCTATTGTCTTGAATGTCCCTTTGAGGAAGTCATTTTGCAGTTTTGCACTATTGTGTTTACCTTCATAGAAAACAGTATTTATAAAAAGAAGCACAATGTGAAGCAAAGTATGTGAATATTTAGTTCAATGTGTAGTATTTAGTTGTAAAAGTTCAGACGAGACTCCTGCAGTTTAGGGCCAGCTGTGTTTGACCCCCGACCTCTGACCCTATGCCCTGACACATACTGGTTAATGAGGCTGACAAAAGGCCATGGCACAAGGCATTATGGGAAACAAGAGCCATAGTTTATGTTGGGCAAGGTGTTTACTGACATCTCTACCAAAGTCGAGCTGTAGTTGGTGTTTTCATCTACCAACATTTGTATCAGTCGACTATTCTTTATTCCAAGTGTAAGTTTTCATGGGACAAGAGTAAAAATAAGTCATGGAGTGGATTATTTGAAGAGGAAGTGAATTCTAAACGTAATCCTCCTTTTACACATGAATTCATTGCTTCTTAGTACTTTTCTTAAATACTGTTATAGTCTTGTGAGTGCAGTTTGGGTCAGATCAGATATATACTGGAGAGTTTTGAGAACTTTTGCCAGTTTCCCATGTAGTCGACTAATCGATTGGCAGCCAGGGCATATCTTTGGTCGAACAAGAGTGTCTTTAGCGATGCTGGTGAGATTATTGGGCACGCTGATCGAGGGGGAGAGTGAGAACGAGTACAAATACACTCCCATTTACAGTAATAACTATGAATACATGTGGATGCCCTCCTACAACATTTCATTCATTCATTCGCATCATTTCTGACATAGCACCTTGTTATCAGCCCATTATTCTCGTCATCGGTCAGAGTTGAGAAGCAAAGTAAGTGGACTGTGATTGACGTTGAGGTCGGAAAAGTCGTCTTGGTTGAATTTATGTCAAACAAATGACTAGAGCAGTGTTAAACAAAGTGGATATGTCATGATTCCTCGCCTCCAGCCCATAGACCAGTACTGGACTGTAACTACATGCATGTGTGTTCTGCTGTAGTGACGCCCAATGAGCCCTCCAGCGCGGTGGTTTTAGACTGCAGCCCCTGGTTTCATGGTCCAGGTCTAAGCGGCCAGGCCCAACCCGACTCGCCCCCTCTCCACAGGGTTGTCGTCGTCCCCCCCCCACAATCCCCAGGCCTATCCCACACCAAGATTTGCAGCCCCTGACACTTTCATTGATTGGAAAACACCAGCACGGGCCCAGGAGTTAAGTAAGTCCATTAACACTGCAGAGAGTAATGGCTGCGAATGCGGTGCCAGCGCTGCCACACACGCAGATCAAGCCCGAGTTTGGTCGTTACACAGCGGGTGAAGATTTCCAGGAAACAAAACCCCCAAAGTCCCTAACAGAGAGATATTAAAGAGTAGGAAAGTCTGGTGAGGGTGAGGTGAAGCTGGTGGGGCGCAGACGGGTGAGGAGAGCTGCGGTCCTTTTGAGTAATACCTCCAGAAATGACAGTACTAGTAAAAAATCAATTTGACAGTCTCACCATGTCAAATAAAATGATGAAATTATGTGTATGCTATTTGTGATTAGTTAATAGTGATAGTCAAAATAGGTGCTGCACTTACTGTATTTATTTGACCAAACCTTTTTATACAAAACCTTTGAATTTCCTTTTTTTTACAACCCATGTTCAAGCTGCGTATGGAAAAAAAAAATCTGTTGTTAAGTTAAAATTCCAAGCCTATTATGTAAAATCTGTTTATAATATGACACTCATTATGTACACTCACAAGTCACACCTGACACCCTCAAAGTGTTGTAAAAAACATGAAATATGACGAGAAAAGCGTTAGGAGAATATGGAGTATGTGTGGATAAAACAGGGAACAGAGAAAACCAAATATTGAAATAAGTGTTATAGTGCTTAAGTTGACCCCTCTTCAAAATGATTCAGACTTCATTGTGTTGAAACAATGAAGTCTGAATCAATAAGGAAAAATAATCTGAATTGCTCACCACGTTGCGAGACCATCCAGATGTCTTTTGCTGACATTATAATAGTAACCATATTATAACTATGAGCATTTGACTGTATATTAGACATTCCATATCAACTCCACACATCAAAACGGAAGCATTTACGTTTTCTATTTGTATCATTATTATTATTATTAACATTATGAACATTATTTTCCCTCGAAATACTGAAATCTAAAATAACATATTTTACATAGCAAACTTGCCCCCAAATCCTGACTTTTTAACTATTCTGCGCATTTGTATCTTAATATAAATGTGTTTAGTCAGCTGTTCTATTCTCTGCATGTTTCTGTTCCCCTGTGGCCTTTTCTTCAGTATTTTCCCTGAGTCGAATAAATGTTTTAGGCAAGTGTACGCTGAGTTTGCTGATGACTAAAGACACATGCAACAAAAAAATGTGTCTGAAAGTGACTCAAACTAAATGGAAAACTGGTGTAGAAGCTGTAAAAGCCATCTGACCGACCTGATCTGCTCTGAACAGTGGAGCAGTGATATTAATTTGGAACCAGGGCCTGTTAAATCAATCAGTGAGTGAGTCTAAGGAAAAGCCCGGCCAGAGCGCAGCAGTTCATCTTCTTTGAGGGAGGGGGAAATCTAGTCTCATGGAGAGTGAACAGTGCCATCTAGTGGACATTCAGGGTGTACTGCATTAGGCCTCTCCAAGCTGGGCCTCAATTATTCTCAAATGCATTATTCATAACTCTACATTCTGTTTTAGAGAGAGTAGAAGAGTGCGTTTCACCCCCACAACATAAATCGAGGCCATAAAAAGTGTAAGGTGTCAAAGAAGCACAAATATCCTACGACACAAATCATATCAATACCAATGCAAAAAAAAAAAAAAGTGACAAACTAATGAAAGTCAGTTTAAAAGCCGTTATTCCACAGACACAGACTCTTGGGATTTTATGGCCCATTCAAGCAGCACTAAATCAGCTCCACAGACAGCGCTCTCCAAACATTAGTGTCATCCTCCTCCTCCATGCAAGCCCCCTCTGGGAACTGTGAGAAAACCTTGACTTTAGTGCATTTTACCGCTTTATCCATAAGTCAGACAATTAGTATTTTACCAAGCGTAACATAGTACAGTGATTTAAAGTTGCTCATAGTTTCTATCAAATCGCACGGATGCTATTGACATTAAGTCTAAGTTTGATCACAGTTAAAAAAGAACTTTCAACATGCATCAGTTGTCTTAAGATCCACCAGAGGGCAGCAGTCGTCTCTTTTTGATCAAAGAGCTTCGTGGATTCAGACAGCATCACTGGGACACTTCATCTATTCCTTCAGATGAGTCAGTGTTGGAAATGCCTGATTCAGCAACTCATATTTTCTGTGGTTTAGGCAAAGGCCTGTGTAACGTTTGTAGGTGTTGCAGGCTGGTTTGTCAGTGTGTACACATTCATAAGGTTGTCTGGCAGTGTCTGCACCAGCTTTACCATTGTCTACTGTCCTATGTCCTATCTGAGTGTCTATGGCCCACACACGACGTGGCCAGACCTTAAAATGCGTAAGATTTTTACTTTATTTTGTGTATTTATATCTGTTGCACTTTGTAAATTATAGTTTTACACTAATCAAATAATAGGTATTTCAGAAAAAATCTGTAGTAAATTACAGAAAGTGACATCACACAAGAAACATTCCAGACAAGGTTTATGCAGAATTTATACAATTTAAACTACTTTTTTTTTACTATAGAAACAATTATTCAACTAAATAAAAAGTTTTTCTCATACATTTTTATTTGTAAAATAAAATTTAAAAATGTATATTAGATGATTTTTTTTTTTGCTGAGTAATTTCCAAGTGTGATGTCATCAATTACAAACAGAAAGTGAAATTACAAACCTAAAAAAAGCTATTCTAACATTTTTATAATTTTTGACAACAAATGTTGTCAAAAATTATAAAAATGTTAGAATTAGTTAAAATGTTAGAAAAACTCGATGCAGTTAAGTTTTATGTATATAAAATTATATACATTAAACTTAACTACTTTTAAAACTTAACGACCTGTCAGAGGCCCTTAACCTCTCACAGTTAAACAGGGGCTGAAGCAGGACTCAGCTGCCACATTGGGCACCAGAACTTTACCAAAAACTATTTAATGAGTTACAGAAAGGAATTAATTTGAATTCCCCTTGTGGGTATCTCCTGGCCTGTCCTGTCTCCTGTGCTGCCCCCTCCTGCTGTGGACGGGTCACTGCGAGGTGAGGTCTTGACAAACAGAGGACAAGCTTAAATCTGGAGCCAAACGCCATCTGCTCGACCCCAAGGAGTTTGTATTATTCAATATGGAACACTGGAAAGGCAACAAGTTACAAAGAAAGTTTCAAGCATTAGGGTTCATCCTTGTGATTAATAAAGTATTCATTTTAAGTTTATTTTTTACCTGTAAAAAACATCCCCTGCATAAAGAACGTGTGTTAAGTTGGTTTGTTTAATGTTTCTGCGCTGTTGTAAAATATACCGTATTTTCTGGACATAAGTCGCACCAGCCAAAAAAATGCATAATAGAGAAAAAAAAACATATATAAGTCGCACTGGATTATGAAATGCAGTTGCAAGTGTGAAAATAACAAATAATATCACATATAAGTCGCTCCGGAGTTTAAGTATATAAGTATAGATATAAGTATAAGTCGTACCACGGCCAAAACTATGAAAAAAAAAAAGAGACTCATAGTCCGGAAAATACGATACATGGATTATATTCTTAATGGGTAATATTGAAATTGTTGTTTTGGAGATACTATGCAAATGTGACTATTGACTGCATGGTACAATTTATTAAAAAGGCTTTCTGCCCTATTGTGGTTCATACTTCACCCTCAACCAATGACCATGATGTTGACAGGCGTGTTTAAGTACATTTCTCATGGATTGGACCTGAATAATCACGATTATCGATTCAACTAACATAGCAAAATTACCTATTTTTTATTCAATATACAGCCAGAAAAATAGCTGAAATGTTACGAAATTTATTTTATCTGTCTGTTTTTGTCAAATGTAACTTTATTTTGTCTTTCAGAAAGTTATTTTTTGTAACTTTGGTCACAAACTGGAGAAACAGTAACATATTAAACCACTGTTTGGTGTCTTAATAATCGTGAATAATTGTTAAATCGTGATGTTTTTTCCCCTTTTAATCGAAACACTAAAATTTGACATGGTGACATCCTTTCTGGCAACCTTGTGGTAATAAGACTGATTCATTGTGTTTCAAAAGACTTCAGGTTTTGCTTCATATAAAAACAGTACAGTATCTTTTTAAACATCTACCGATCTGGTTAGCCCAAACAGCACTGAACGTAAACGTTATCTATTCAGTTTAAATCTAGCTTTGGTGCATTGTTAGGACCCAGTTTGTGCCACCCTGACGATGCAGCAGGCGGCACGAGCACTTGTCTTCACTTCAACTTTTTGTCTATTCAAGGTCGGGCTATGATTGTGCTCTAGTTTCCATGGAAAAATGCAGGAACTTAAGAGTGCGGCGCCAAGCAACAGGCCAAAAGTGTGGCATTAATAATATGGACAAACATTCACGACGTGCTACTAATGAGTTTTGAGCAGCAGCAGTAAAAGTTTCAGACATTGTAGTCGTTGTAGTTGTGAAGTAATAAACATTAAGCCCAGAAAGGTACAATTGTAGCCAGATTTCAGGTTAGCAATATTGATTTTGCAGTATGCTTTTGTTTGCCAATGATAGTTGTATGTTATGTTACTACGTGCACTTGTAGTAGCAGTAATGTACATATATTCTGCACTCATTCCAGTTCAAATTAAATATGGGATTTAACCTTGACTTCAGCAAAATTCAAACTGTTGTGTCATCTAAGTGTCTAACCCTCACACTTTCACTTTTCACTAACTCGGTCGCTCTTAAAAGGAGATTTGAATGTCTTGTTTATTCATCTTTGCAGCTGTTGTTTTGAAAAAGCGCCATAGAAACGGACGTGATTGGCCGTGTTGGGTTACTCCGTCTGTCCCACTGTCTCGATATACACAGAGAGAGTGGCTTAGTGTGGCCCGGTGCATGTGTGGGACTGAAAATACATCCACGCTGCATATGTTTACACAAAGGTCAAGTTATTCATAGGCACAAAGTGTATGCTAAGTTTTCCTTGCACTACAAACAGAAATGACAGTGAAGTGTGAGACAAAATGTACAACTGATATAGAAAGACATGAGTAGGAGCTGAAAGGGCATTGTGACTTATTCACTGCCCACATACGTTTAGTTAAATTGTATTGCGTGCTCAAATATATATTATCCATTGCATGAATAAGTAAACTGAGATTGAGAGGCTGCAGTGGAAATACTGTAGGTCAGAGGAGTTGTGTAAACAACCAAATTACAGTTTATTTACAGTTTATTTTGTTTGTGGAACCGTACGCAGTTATAACGGAGTATAAGGGCCAACCAAAAAAAAAAATGCGGGGCACTACGAGAATTTAGAGTTTATAGTCGTTAATTTACGACTTTTTTCTGATTTCAACTTTTTTCTCATTAATTAATGACTTTATTCTCGTACTTCCAATAAGTTATCTGTCCTTTCCCCCTGTATCTACTGTGTTGTAACACCAACATTTCCCCATGTGTGGACAATAAAGGCATATCTTATCTTATCTTATCTCATCTTATCTTATCTAAGAGTCGTAAATGCACAAGTAAAGAGTGACGTTTAGCACATCCGCTCATTTCACACAGGGGGGAATTCTGGCATTACGATTGTTCTTCTTACAGCACGTAGTCATTATAAAGCAGGTGATCACACAGATAATTGTAGGCATAGGACGAGCGGCATCCGGGAGATTAAAGTGAACTTCTTCAGAGGGAGCCTTTTCTGAACACGGTGTGAGGTAATCCCAAACGCCGGAGCTGTGTGGATGTGAGCTTTACCTGGAAATCCACTTTTATTTCATGTTCAATTACCACATATATTTTCCACACTATAGGGTGCACTGGATTATCAGGCGCACTGTCAATGAATGGTGTATTTTCTATCATTTTTCATACATAAGGCGCACCGGACTATAAGGCGCATTAAGCGAAACAGAACGTGTACCACACAATATCGCTTCCAGGTCAGTGAGCACAACCAGACTCAACCCATATATAAGGCGTACTGGATTATAAGGCGCAAGGTTGTTTTTTGTGAAAATTAAAGGCTTTTAAGTGCGCCTTTTGTGCGGAGAATACGGTAAGCAAAATCTAGACTTGTCTTCTGCTAAACCTTTGCTTGTAAAATCAGGTTGTTCTAGCTTTCACATATCTCTACAAACCAGGCTAAACTGCAGTGTGTTGTTGTTCCTGAAAATCCTGAAGATGTGAGACAGGCTTCTACTCTAACAATGTTCAAATCTGAGATAAAAACAGTTTTGTTTAGCTGTGCATGAGACTGAAAGGATTTTTTTTGCACTCTTTTTATGATTTCTGCAATTTCTTTGTGATTTGAATGCATTTTCTTCCTGCTGTGTGAAGCACTTTGAATTGCCTTGTGTATGAAATGTGCTCTACTAATAAACTTGCCTTGCCTCACCTTGCCCTACCATACTCTAACCTGACTCCCGTTGCCTGGGTGCGTAACATGTTGACTCCCTGAACCCAGTTTTGTCTCACAGAAATGATAGCACCCTCTTTCTTCCCCCCTTCACAGATTTTCCGTGCACTCTTTGGGAAATCCCCTTCACCAGCTTTGAATCATTGCTCAAACCCACTGATTATATTACAGCGTGGGGGGGCGAACACCCAAACGGTGGATCTCCTCCCGCTCATATGAGAGGTTAGGGCCGGATAGCTGAAGTTAAAGTGTGAAATGACAGTTTGCAAGTGTTGAAAATAGAAGAAATGCAAACTGATACCTTTGGAGCATACTTCAGCAGGAAAGATCGCCAGAAGAAAAAATGGATGACACAAACTTCACCAACAACTGTAAAATGTAACAAAAATTGGATTTAATTTGAAAATGGACAGACTTTGGACCAAATGGGACGTTTACTTTGAACTACTGTATAGGTGCCTTCATTTTCTTTTGATGTCTTTTAGACATTTTTGTGTTTTTGTGGGTTATATTTATGTAAACAATGTCTACATCAAGTCCTCCTCTGTGTTTTTAAAGCCCAAAAGACAATTTGTCATAATTTCAATCGCTACAAAACACTATTTTTTGTTTTATAAATCTTAAATGAAAAAAAAATAAAGAAAATTCATGTAAAGTCTGGGGGGATGGACTTCCAGTTTGAACCATCAAAAAGGAGGTGGACTAATTTCTATGGCTGCGTTCATAAACCTGGTTTAATCCTGGTTGGATACTATTTTATTCTTGGTTTGGTCATGGTCCAATCCAACTTTAGTTCCAGTTTAGTCCCAGTTTAGTCCTAATTTGCATGTGGTGAATGTGTCCTAGTCAGACAATCAGATGAATAGTATCTGAACATCTTTTGCTGGGATCATACGTACAGACCTATTGTCATCTTTAATAAATAAATCAACAGACATCCTTCACAGTGTAATCTTGCTGAATATTTCATCATCTGAACATTATATAACTCGTCTCCCTTAGGTCAGTGATGTGACCGCAGTGTCCAGCGATGTGTTCAGTTTTGCGTGCACAGTTGGAGCAGAAATAACTGCTTGGCTTTACTTGACTACAGCCCATGCAGCTCCAGCTCATGTTTTGCTCCTCGTTTGATGTATTTCTGAAAAAAGAGACGGGGCCGAGGAGCTATGGTTACTATAGCAGCACATATCAGTTTATCTGTGAGACTTTATTCAGATTACATACTTTATGAATTTATTTATGTCAGACACATTTCACAACATTGTAGTAAACATAATTAAAAACTATTATTCTAAAGTTTATCAGAGGACTTCACAGTTGGACATGGGCAGCAGATGTGACAGATTTAATCCATAAAACCCATACTGTTTTACTTGATCTCTGTGTGTAAATTGGCCCTTTATTTTGGATGAAGTTTTGTGTGTTGATGATTGAGGTAATTGCTTTTATAACTCAGCCCCTGTAATTTTCAACATTTTTCTTTCAACTTTCTTCACAAACTGACACAGTTACTACAGATACTATCCCACCAAAATAAGTACTGTAATGATTACAAAAACATGCAAACCCGGAATATGCACTATAAAGATAATGAAACGTTCTCATGTTTTAAATATAGGGCACTTTACTTCATAGCCACTTAATAGCATGGCTTTACGATTGGTAGCTTGGCTCAGCTTGGTAATTAAAAGTGCAACTTTTACTTATTTCATAAATGTGAATATGATTGATCCTAAACTTCATTTGGTATGTAGACAATAAAGGGAATTCAGGAAATTAAGAATATTTCTGGGTCATAATGACCCAGAAATATTCTTAATTTCCTGAATTCCCTTATATGGTCCTAAGGAAGCAAAATGCATTTTCTCTGTTACTTCTTCTATTTCCATTCTTTACCACATTATTACTGTAGCACTACTAGCATCACTGCAGCAGCAGAAACATCAGCCTCTTCAACCTCTCTACATCATCGTCCATTGTACTCCAACTTAAGCATGACTTCAAATACCAGTATTGCACATCATTGTAGATCAAATTAAAATGTTTAGTGCAAAAACAACAGTGTTTCAACTTGGTATAATACTGGCTCATGTTTTACTATATGTTTTATGACATATTTTGTATATTACAAGCCCAGTGTTTAAACTGGAGCATGTATTTATTTCAGCTTTTGGGATCAGATCTTTGTCATAACATGTTTTTCTCATACACCATTATCATGTGTCTTAAAATGCGCCTGGACATATGGCAGGGAGCGAGCAGGCTGAGTCCTGGCCCACACCTCCGCCTCCCTGCAAGACGCTGCTCTTTAGAAATTACCCACGATGCTTGGCGGCAGTACCACGCAGCAGATTGGAGAAGATAGCATTGGTTGTTATCTTTGCAGAGGCAGCAGAGTTTGATATGATCTCTCTCTCTCGCCTCATTGTTCTGCTGCTGTTGCTCGTCTGTCTTTGCTCAAGTCTTTGCTCAGACGGAGCATTAGACTGGACACCTGCTCAGACTGGTCTCACTGAGGACGGACATGGGATGAAGGCCATAACCTCAGAGCTCCCTGTCAGTGGGGAGGAATGATGTGCTGGCATGAATAATGGTGGGTCACTGAGTTCACATTAGAACTGCAAGATCACAATTTGAATGGACACAAAGGTGTTTTTTGAAGTACTATAATTTCCTCTCCAAAAAAACAAAATATTCTGTCAACCTTACAGTGCCTGACAATAGTTTAACAGTCACTGATTCTCTATCTGTGGTGCACAGGGTGACAATCTGTCCCTCTTTTGGTCGCTCTCCATAGCCATTTAGGCCCCTGGCCCTCATCCCATTTATCTAGAGAATGTTCCACCTTTTCTGTGGTGCCACATTAAAGCTCATTTTCAACAGTAAAATAAAGAAGTACGTGTTTTAACCTTTCTAACTCATTCATAGCTCTCACAAATCCTTGGCACATATATTGCATCCGCTAAGTATTTTTCCACTTTTTGTTATGTTACAGCCTTTTTCCAAAAATGATCAAATGTATTATTTGCCCCATAATGACAATGTGAAAGAAGGGTGTTAGAATTCATTGCAAATTTATAAAGGATAAAAAAATATATGAAATACAAAAAGCTCATGTACATTAGTATTCAAAGCGTCTACTGATCATCCTTTCTTCTACAACTTGAGTGGAGTCTTAGATGACTTGTGTATCCCTGGTAACCAGTTTTTTGTAACGTTTTGTCTGAATTTGAAGCATTTTGCTTGTCCTTTTGGTGCTTTAGATGTTAAAACATGAGGCAAATATTATAATTAATTTATTGTTGATCTATATAGGAAATTGCTTACACAGTATTTAAGTTATACAAAAAAAATGATTTTGAAAGAAAACATAACTTTCCTACCATGGGCCATCACTGGACAAATGAGGGATTACATGGAAAAAGTGAAAAGTACTAAATTCTCCTGATTATCATAATAACATTGTCACTTACCACTGATTTCAGTTTTATAACCCACTGCCCACCCTATTTTTGCTCCCCTCTGATGATGTTACTATGATCTCCTCTTTCCCTAATACGTCCATGTATGAAGCTTAGGGCTATTCCTGTCGCCCAGCCCGCACTCCGCTGATAGGAGAGCATTTATATGACCACCACTCATCGCTCCCAATTAGAAACAACACTAAACACTGCTATTCTAGGCCTGTTCCAACAGGGAGATCATGACCTCTCATCACAGAGTTTCCCCAGACACTAAAATGAAGAGTAAATATAGGTCCCAAACACGTGTAGGACACAGATAGTGGATTGCGCTCCCTGGGTGTCTCTGGTCTAAGTTTGCATGTTGGACTGGCTGCTGTGGTACTTTGACAGGGAACAACAGAGAAATTATTACGAGTGACAAGTGATGTTTACAGATATTTCACTATATTTGATCAATATCTTGTAGACGGAGCCACCTGCTTTTCTTTGTGGAGAAAAGCAGCTCTGCCTGTCAAAGCTCTGCCTTGAAAATGGGATTAAACTGTGAATCTCCATGGAGACAAGCAGCTTGCATAAGAAAGCTAGTTTATTAGGTATTTTTTTTGCAATCAAAGTACCTGCAGTTGAATAAATGCAAGATTATGAAATTTCTTGCCAACTTTCAAAGCAATGGCATAACATATCCATGGAGACAAGCAAGTAATAGATGCCCCCCACTAGAAAAGTTACATAGTGACCCTTTAATCTACTTTGCTGACATTACAATTATTCACAAATGTACAGTACTTTGGTAAAAGTAATGTCCTCGTAGGCCATGTCCTGCCATTTCAGTTTCAGCATTAGCCACTTCAGCTTCCCCCTCTAATAGTGACCTAACACCAGGAGAATTGTATCATATTATGAACATCTTTGAGTGCCTCTAAATCGCTTTATAAATGGGACCTTTTACCAGTGAAATTGTTGACGTTAGACCCAAAATTGCATGTGTTAGGGTTAAGGCATTTGGAAGTAGAAGTTGCTGAAAATGGAAGAAAAAAGACAGAAACCTGGAGACCGGACCAAACTTGAAGCCAGTTTATTTCAAAGCGCTCAAGTTGAAGTTACAAAAGTACAGTGCTTCGTTTTGGCAACATCTGGAGGAGTAGAAGTAGTTGTAGAAGGAGAAGAGACGTTAGTCCTTTCAAGGGTTCTCTTTTGAGCGTTCATGCAAAAAGGTGTGGGAGAAGGCCTCCGATATAATAGCACCTTTTGTGGAAAAAAATAAATCCTTTTGTCCATATAGTCAGTGCAAAAATAGTCAACATTATTATATACATACATAGAAAATAGAATATATGCTTACTGTGTTATTTTCACCTCTGCGCTGTGAAATATTACTGCAGGAATTCATCATGTGAATTGTGCATGTCCGGGATTACATAAAGTAAAATAAATGATCCGAATGACACAAAAACATACAGATTTGAGATGTTCAGTGTAATTGTGTACATTTTTCAGTTCTAAATCAAGACTTGCTAGCTGTGAACCAACCACCGCAAACTACGATGGCAAAGTACACAAGAACGTCCCCAGTTTGATTCCCTGTGGGGCGTTTGTATGTGGAGTTTGCACCAAATTTCTAACTATCACAATAACAATTCATAACCACATGGATTTATTAAGGACAATATTGTGTTGTGTTTTATCTATAGCTTTAATTCAACTTACATACTTCCATTTCCAGCCACTGCAAGTATGGCATTTTTTTGGCACATTTTTGATGGTAATTAATGCCTGTAAGTCAAAACCTATGACACAATTTGAGCAAAACCTTTTATCTGGACATTTCCGTTTTGCAGTAATCTTCTTAAACGTTTGTCTAATTTTCTTGGCTCAATATCACTGCACAAATCCCCACATATTTCACAGCAGTAATAGCACAAACAGCACATGAATGGCCAGTGACCTTCACAGGCCAAAAGCACACCAAGCCCTATACAATACAACATTTGTTAGACCTTTACATAGAAACCCATTGACCACACACAGTTTCTTCTTTTAAAACGTAGCTTCTTTTTCTGTCTTTGTCACTTAACAAATATAAATCACAAGCTACAAATGTGCATGAATATTGTGGAGCACCGAGTGAGACAGCAAGGTAAACGGCAAGATCTAAACACTACATTAGAACTTGTTAGAACTTCAAAAGAGCAATCTGCAAAGTCATTCTTCCAAAACAAAACATAGTTTCAAGAAAAGAGCCTGCTATACCGTATTTAAATTGCATAGCGAGGATTTGCACTGAATAGATGTAAATTAAGTACACATTTTTGGGCCAACCTCTGTTTTACGATCCTATCATTTTCATTGTTCAAGCTTTAAATAGTATAAACCCTGCGACGAGCTGGCCCCTGTCCTGGGTGTGTCCCGCCTAAGGCCCAAAGTCGCTGGGACACGCTCCAATCACCCGTGACCTCTAACTGGAACAAATGGTAGAAAATGAATGAAAGTTTATCCCCTTTTGCTAAATTAAAATGGACTAAATAAATGGGAAATATATTGTAAATCAGCACCAGTACTTAGTTTCACAGAAAACGATTTGGTTAGGTCTTTGACGCCCCCTGCTGACAACAGCTGGGAGTGAAGCCTTTTAAAGCGACAAATTAGCAGCATGGCTATTGTCAACATGCTAACAGGAAAATAGTGTTTCGTAGCGATTGAAATTATGACAAATTGTCTTTTGGGCTTTAAAAACAGAGGAGGACTTGATGTAGACATTGTTTACATAAATATAATTGCCCATTTATTTATTTTTTTTATTTATAAGGATTACTCAAACAGACTTGAATGAAAGAACCATATTCTCCTGCTAGCTTTTTGATATTAAGCCAGGAAAAACATGATAGCAATCTTTCAGAACTGAATTGATCATATTAGACCTTTATTTACGTTCTTCTATTCTGTCTTATTTTGATGCCATCATTAGTGCATGTCTTCTGAGCTACAGTAAGTTGATTTGTGACGCAGGATCTAGCTTCAAACACACCACAGGACACAGCATTACATAATGGACACTGCACCTCGGGGCTTTCTGGCCACTTCCCATGCTCGCTCAGCAAATCACTTACTAACCGCACAGCTACATTAAATGCTCTTTAATTTATGCATTCTACTCAGGGTTAGTCGTGGTCTGTTTATCCGTAGCATGGCTCAGTTGTGCCATGGAGTCAGAGAGCTGGATAGAGGCACTAACAGCATGTGGCAGCACCAAATACAAGGAAAAAAAAGTATCATCATCTGTTGGAAGAATTAAGCAAAGTTCAGGGTCGTTTGAATTTTTTTCACCCTGTAAAAAATAATAATAATAATAACTTGTGTAAAAGTTTGTTTTGTTTTTGTCCAAAATTTTACTTTTCACTGTCATGAACTGAAATGCATTGAGCTAATGAATAAAGAACATTACAATTTGGATTTTTGCTTTGATTTGAAGAGTCAAATGAATTGTCCAAACTTAAATACATTAAAATACACCAAATTAATAGAGAATCAAAAGAGAATCAAGCAGAAGAATTCCCTCATTGTTCACTACTATAGCCCTGTTCAAAATATTAATAATTCAAAATGTACTTTCTTCTGATAACAGCAAAGCGTATAAAAGCTTGCATGGCTCTCTGGTTATATATTCATGGTATATAGCCTATTGCTAAAATATGTTTTTTTTTCAAATATATATATATATCAGTGAGAACTGGCAAAAACATTAAAGCATCCTTCGAAAAACAAGATGACAGTCGCCTAAATTTTGTGAATCAAATTAGATAAAAATCCAAATCAACAGTGGGACGCCTTTAAAGCTTGCATTTAAACCTGTAGTTATTCAATCTTCAATCATTTCTTTTCAAACTAATACAGAAAGTAAAGGGAATGTATTGTTCATTATTGTCCCCGAAGGGAAAAAGGTCTTCTGTATTCGACCCAACCCCCAATGCTACTTGCGACCTGACAGGAGCAGTGGGTGACCGGGAAATGGATGATTCAAACACTAGAATTATCGTACGCTAAATGTGTAGTATAAAACCAAATTCAAATGCAAGTTATGAAGGCAGCCTTTACCTCACCCATACCCCCCTAAACTACTCCAACATCTCACCAGTGAAAAGCCGGCCCTGTTCTGTAAAAGTCACCATTATATACAGATAAATCATCAGTTGCATTCCACTCTTTTAAAATTATTGCACAGTAAAAGCCACAATTCGGGCTGGTCAACCTCATAGACCCCTGTATAAAAATAGAGCAACATACACACGTCAAATATTAAGTACTCGTACATATATTTTATGTTTTTAGACAGGCACTGCCATGGCCGCTCCTAGTCTGACTCCCCAGACAGAGTTTTTGTGTCAGTAATTGCCCTTTAGGAAATCTTTTGTCAAATGTTTTTTCCTTCCATTTTCTTGGGCCACTTTGTCCGCCTTTGTGTTAACTGCAAAGTCTGAAAAATGACCGATTTTTTTGTTGTTAAGGGCATTTTTTACTTAATAGGTTGCATTCACATGATGTCGTAACATTCGAAAGAGCTTTTTGTTTGGTTTTTGTAGAGAATAGCTGAGAATTCTGAAGATTTGCAGTAATAATGTCATGGTTTATGGTTAATATCTGCAATTACTAGGCTTACAAGAAACAAAAACTGACATAAAGTTAGATGTATTTGTGCAACTACAGCAGTCAAAAATGCACAGTTGTTATTGTAGGCTGTGGGGGGAAAAAACACTACAAAACCAAGCAAATTTGTGGATTCTCCTTTTCGATATTAATTTAAAAAACAAGTGATCCTGACTTTGCTCTCCATCTGACATAATCAAATTCCACCACATGAACGCAACCTCACTTTTAAACAATCGTCTCTACCCCTGTCAGCTTTGGCGCGAGGATCCTCGGTGTGATGCCGTTGTTGAGGTCCTCTTCGAACTCCAGCAGTTGGCCCATGAAGTTGAGGTTGGGCGAGATGATGGGCCGGCGCGTCTTGACGTACTTGTAGGCGTCGGTCATGGTCATCCAGGTGTGCTTCATCAGGTAGGCGATGACGATGGTGGCCGACCGCGACACGCCCGCCTGGCAGTGTATCAGGAGGCCCATGCCCGCCTGCTGCGCTTCCTCTGTAACCAAAGAGCACTGTTTGACTTTGAACAAACCAGATCAGCGTTTTCCTGGGTGGCAGAGGCTCAGTGGTTAAAGGTTCACCACGTTCTGCTGAAGGCCATGCCATCTGCTCGTCTCCATGATGAGGTTGTTATTGTGTCTCATGAATGCTCCACAGTACGGCATTATACTTGAAGACTATGCGACTGTACCAAACCATTATTACGGCTTTTAAAATCTTATTTCATGATTGGTTTGAGTAAAGAGTCTAGTGTTACTCAGACCTGTTGTTAAATTAAAACCAATTTTCCTGTTCGTTGTAATCAGAAAGAGCCAGTTTTTGTAATATCTTTAGCGGCAGTTCAGTGGTTCAGTAGTAAGTTTGAGTTTACTGGTTTCCCTGGTGATGAATGAATGAACATTTTATTTGAACATGGCCAATTACTTTGGTTTGAGAATGAGTCACCGCTGTTTTCAAGGTCCTTACCCGCATGATACACGGAGAGGCTGTTCTAAGCCAACACACAGGAGGCATTTATTTAAGTGGCGCAATCTTAGATAATTTGATTTATTTCTTATTTGGATTTTTAATTTCTTGGTCATTCTGAACCCATAAATATACAGACTATCTAGAGTAGACTCATTTAGCAATTGTTTTTTGAAAATATTTCTCCATATGAGCCACAATACGGATGAGAAGAAAGTGAGCACTGATGAGCTGCTCAAAAACTCCCAAATAAAAGGTAGCTTACATGTTTACTATGCCCCGGTCCACCATTATAATACAATATTATTACAATTACAATTAGGTATTACATGTCATTTGAAAATTTGAATGGGTGTAAATCTATACAATAATACTATTTGAATGCACTGGCAGAAGAGACAGCTTTAAAAACTAGAAAACAAGGGCATAGGGAATTTTAAATTCTGATCGAGAAATTTAACTAAATTAGGAAGACTACTCCAGATCTAACCTATAGCATAAGTTTAAAAGAAGGTGCAAAAGTTTGTGATTACTACCAGAAGAAGCGTGCATACTACATTTTGAGAGCCACTATCGATGGAACAAAAACAAAAATGTGTTGATTATAGCAAAAACCATATATCTGCCCCGCACCTATGAACTCGAAGGCCTCCTCGAAGTACTGGCGCAGGTTCTGCTTGTTGCTGTCGGTGGCGGGGAGGCGCTTGTAGACGAACAGCCCGGTATCGTAGTGGTACAGGGGCAGGTGCGTGGTCACGTTGAGGATGAAGCCCACGTTGAGCCGCTGGAGCAGCCGCAGGTCATGGGCGTCCTGCTCGTTCCCCAGGTAGAGGGAGGGCAGGATGGGGGTGAGCTCGGCGCTCTCGAAGTCCGGCGTGGAGGGCATGGGCAAGGAGTGAGGTAGCGCCCCTGTCAGGCCGGAGGAGGAGGCGCAGGGGCCGTCATGCAGAGAGTGCTCACACAGGTTCTCGTGGCTCATCCGGAAACAGCTGAGGCCTCCTGGGATAAAAAAGAGAAAGCGGTGAGCGTTGGACAAATCACTGTATTTTAAAGTTGGAACATATTCAGCTTGAAATGTAGCCTCTCGTTCTTGTCTACAGCATTTAATAGAAAAAAACATTATTATATATTATTATAACATTATATTATATTATTATTACATATTATTATAGTATAATAATATATATATATAAAGTTCTTTAGAGTGTTTTTTAAACTTCCTATAAGTTATCTGTCCTTTTCCTCTGTATCTACCTGCATTGCAACAATGAAATTTCCCCATGTGTGGACAATAAAGGAATATCTTATCTTAATATATATATTATATATATATATATATATATATATATATATATATATATAACAATAATTTGTTTGCACATAAAATACATGTATTTAACACTAATAAAATATTTATAATAACTTAATCACAAAATCCTAATTCAACAAAACAAACAAAAAATTTGAAAAAATGATTATAAATGTATTATATACCTCCCCCTTAAAAAGCTGGTTAGTTTACCAGTAGAGCTGGGTTGAAAAAATCGATTTTCCAATTTTTAATCGATTTGCTTATTAATGACCAATTATCGATTCGTACGTCCAAAGATCGTTTTTTTTTAGAAAAATTAAAAAATATATATATATATATATATATATATATATATATATATATATATATATCAATTTTTTAAAACAAAATTGAAAAATGCTCAACGTTTACATTTTATACTTCCAGTTTCAGTACTGGCAGTGTGTGGGCAGTTTTAAAATAAAAATGCTTTTGGTAGCAACCGCTTTTGGGTGAATTCTTAATTATTTTCAAGCATAATAATAATGCACTGGTTAGTGTCCCAGTAGAATCCACTGTTGCAGATGTAGTCACCTCAATGATGTCCTCCATCTATTGTTCTGAATTATCTTTCTTGAAGGTAGATTGACCCTTAAAACCTTTTCAGTCTTCCAGCCATCAGTAACTACCAATACTTGTAAGATTTTGCTGTTTAATATTGATATAATACTAGTTTTAATATGTTGCTTCTCTACACAGTCATGAAGTGAAGGAAACGGTTCAAATACATTTTTCATTTTTAATAACATTAACCCCCGGATCGAATCGAAATCGGATCGAATCGGATGGAATCTGAGAAAATCTGAAAAAATCGATTTTGAAACGTAAAAATCGGAATCGAATCGATTCTTGAAATTTGAATCGAAACCCAGCTCTATTTACCAGGTTATTGCCTATATATGTATGCACATGTATGTACATGTAAATATGATGTATGTAAAAACAATAAATTTATATATATATATATATATATATATATATATATATATATATATCGAGGTCTGGGACGTGAACGTGAGAGCCACTATCCAGGATGAAACATCCAAGATCCATAAGTACATCAAGGACAAGGCTCCTAAAGATGACGTGGTCAGTGAATGTCTCAGACAATGGGGAACAGAGGATGACGAGGTGCTGGAGGGACCATCATGGGAGGACAAGCCCCTACATGGGATGTACCAGCGGAACATAACTGAAGAGGCTGATATCACGAAATCCTACCAATGGCTAGAAAGAGCCGGTCTGAAGGACAGCACAGAGGCCCTGATTATGGCAACACAGGAGCAGGCCCTGAACATCAGATCAATAGAGGCCCAGATCTACCACACCAGACAAGACCCAAGGTGTAGGCTGTGCCAAGGGGGCCCTGAGGCAATACCGCACATAACTGCAGGGTGCAAGATGCTGGCAGGGACAGCATACATGGAGCGCCATAACCAGGTGCCTGGCATAGTGGACAGAAACATATGCGCAGAGTATGGGCTGGAGACCCCAAGGACAAAGTGGGAAACACTTCCAAAGGTGGTGGAGAACGACCGAGCCAAGGTCCTCTGGGACTTCCAAATACAGACCCGGTGATGGTAATGGTGAACCAACTGGACATAGTGGTGGTCTTAAGGGTCAGAGGAAAGCCGTGGTGGTGGACATTGCAGTACCATGGGATGGTAACATCCAGAAAAAGGAACATGAGAAACTAGAGAAATACCAAGGCCTCAGAGAGGAGCTGGAGAAGGCCTGGAGCGTGAAGCCGGTGGTGCCCGTAGTGATCGGAGCACTTGGGGCAGTGACCCCCAAACTGGAGGAATGGCTTTTCTGGACATCTCGGTCCAGAAAAGTGCAGTGCTAGGAACAGCAAAGATACTGCGCAGAACCCTCAAGCTCCCAGGCCTCTGGTAGAGGTCCCGAGCTTTAAGGGGGGAAAATAGAGACCGCCCGCAGAGGGTGAGGAAGAGTTTTTTTTATATATGTATTATAAATATAAACAAATTCACAGTAACAAGATTTCAGGGGCCAGTTTGTCGCAGGGATAACACAGAGACATAGACACACAGACAACCAGTCACTCTCACATTCATTCACTAGGACTAATTTAGAGTTTCCAATTTTGCCTAATTATATATACTTACATACAATATATACACACACACACACACACAAAAAACAAACATCTAATCTTCAAATAGAAATCATTGACAATTGAGTGTGATATATACATATACCATACTGTATGTACTACTGTGAGTCAAATCCGATTGAAACCAACGTATTCACCTCGAGAGCAGCAGTGACTCATGCCTACACCAAAGGAACAGTTCTGTGTAATAAAATCACATTGTTCAGCTACAATGTCCAATTAATTTATCGGTAGTCTGTGGCAACCAGTGCTATCAAACTTACGGCGAGGCAAAAGTAAGGTCAACATAATGACAAACGCAAGGCATTAATGTGTATAATGTTTGATATAGTATGTATTATTATGTATTATAATATGTTAATACAAGCCCTGTGTTTGCATTTGTATGGAAACAGTTGATGATATAAATATTTCACTCAAAGACATAAATAATCTAGGATGTGAGATGTTTTGACAAGCTCCAATTTCTATCTAGTTTTTATGTCTCTGGTCACAATAGCTGCCAAGCATAGCTCTGTAGGGACATGTGACTGTCTTTGACTTACTAACTAAAACAGTAACATGCAAAGACATTATTTCATACAGAACACTCCGAGAAAATGTATTTTTCTTTTACCATTGCAGCAAATTATGGCAATATATGGCATGGTTTTTTCACAGCACTGGAAAATCAGCCTCCTAAGACACTCGATCTCCTCATCTTCACTATAACCAATACTTAAGGGCTCTAAAAGAAACAGTTTCCTTCCAAATCTACCATCATTTTTCTTTCTTCTTCTTCTTTTTTGAGCTCAATTCATACACAAGGCAATTCAAAGTGCTTCAACAACATTCAATAAACTATGCATTGCAACCCGCTCATTTTTAAGTTTTGTTTCTCATGTACAGTATATCGTCTGTATTTTATTCACTCGTGACTTCACTCCATGTGTTTATTCTCTGCCGATCTGCTGGGGTGAAGGGGTCAATTCTCACTAAATCTTACAAGGCTAAAAATACACTCTACGGTCTGCCGGGTGCTTCTAATATCTAGTAAAAAAACTTTGTCCGTACAACTTTTAAAAACTGCCACAGCACTAAAGGTTAAAAAGTGAAAACTAAACTTCAGTATTGAACATGCAGTTCTTGGTGTCAGTGCAAAGTCAATATGACCCAATATTTTAGACATTACAAAATCCACCCACACAAATTTGTAACCCATGTATTGACACTTTAATGAGGAGAAAGTAAATATACTGTATGTTTACTACTACAGCATTGCCCCTATTGCTGCAATAGATGTTAGTACTATTACTAATGTAAAAGTAGTAAAAAGTGTAATATTTTCTTCAACAACTACCAAGAAAACATACAACTACCAAATAAACATAATTACTTACTGTATACTTCACTGTACAGCCACCAAAACCAGAACTGTTACTGCTACTTTTACATCTCCTCAACTGCAATTACGGTAAAGTACTGCAGCTAATACTAAAATTCATTTATAAACTGAAAGTATTAATGCCACTAATTTTACAAGTACCTCCATCACTGTCTATTTTTTTTATAAGCGTTACTAATTACGGGTGTCAGGTCACAACATCATGTATTGTACAAAGTTGTCGAGACAATTTTAGAAGCAGAATTTAGAATGAAATAAACCTAAATAGTATTATGTAATGTAAGTAATGAAGAGTTTGTATTATGTTTATGTTACATTAACTTTACTTAATCATTCATAAAGTTTGA
Organism: Eucyclogobius newberryi; assembly: GCF_026437365.1. NCBI lineage: Eukaryota > Metazoa > Chordata > Actinopteri > Gobiiformes > Gobiidae > Eucyclogobius > Eucyclogobius newberryi. Next base: position 38,893,665 of record NW_027315723.1, read on the forward strand.
TTTGATTTGATAAAGCTGGTCACAGAATAATGTGATGCTGATTAAACAATGTGGATGAAAGAAGTATAAGGCTTTTATTATTATTTGGTCAAGGTGTTGTGAATAATGGTGAATAATTGGCAAACTGTGATTTTCACAATGATCAATATTGTAACATCTTTACTACTAATGAATGTCACTACAACTTTGCCACGGGAAAAAATTGTCTCATTTTGAATTAAATTGAAACATTTTCTTGGAGGTAACGTAAAATGTACTTCTTGTGTGTACTAGCAGCTGCGACTAGAGTACACGTTGGCTGTCCTACGTAGGCGAGTCCGTTTCCACCACAGTCCTATTTGAACCACAAAAGATGAGGCTTTGAGAAATCCCCTCCATAACCAGTGGTGAACAGTGGCCCTAAAAACGTTTATGATGCCCCGGTGGACTTCTGCAAATAACCCACCCGCTCGCACCTGTTTGCCACGATTACCCATGATGCCACTGGGTTCTATTTGTGGTGAAGGCTGGTGACACACATATGACTACATTGTTCCCAGTGGTGGCTGATGTCACGGTCTTGGTACTTCGTCCGGTGGTCGCACAGCAGGAAATAACAACAGACTCCAACGTAAAGTTGAGTTCATATGAGATAATAACAATAATTCCCAGTCACATTCATGTTTTAGTCCCATTTGGATCAGTTTCGACATATTTTACAGATGATTTAGGGTTTGTTATCTGACAAAGATATCTTGGTTGAATGAAGACGTACTAAACTTATTTCCTATCATATTACCATATATCTGCACTCACAAGACCATAAGCTCATGGGATTTCAAACAAACAACAATATATACAAAGAAGTACTAGTAACAACATGTTTATATATATATATATATATATATATATATATATATATATATATATATATATACATATAAAAATGTAAAATATGTAACAATTATTTTAATAATTGAATAGTCAGTGAATATTTTTTGATGTATATATTTTTTTAATCAAACCATTATTTCTACGGTACATTGACACTTTTGAAAAGCATATATACTGTATTTTCCACACTATAGGGTGCACTGGATTATAAGGCGCACTGTCAATGAATGGTTTATTTTCTATAATTTTTCATAATATATATTTATGAGGCGCACCGGACTATAAGGCAAATTAAGCTAAACAAAACGTGTACCACACAATATCGCTTCGAGGTCAGTGAGCACAACCAGAATTAATCCATATAATGTTGCACTGGTTTATAAGGCGCACTGAAGTTTTTTGAGAAAATTAAAGGCTTTTAAGTGTGCCTTATAGTGCGGAAAATACGGTAGGTTGAAATATTATGAGTGAGGGTTTCTTGATAGAGAATGTTTATGAAAAAAGTGCATTATCTATTATCTATGACAATTATTTTTTGACCTTTTGATTTAATAATGTTGCAGTCTTTGTTATAAAAGGTCTTTTTCTGTGTCTTTAGAATCTGCATAGACAAATCATTGCAGCTCTAATCCTTTCCTTAGCTGCTGTTCATATTATTAACCAACCAAACTCTAAAGAGGACCTAGATTGTTTTGGAATTTCTTCAAAGATTATATGGAATAAAAACAAATGGTGAGCGACGCACTTCTAGGGATCCACAACAAATGGCATACAGTACATTCATCCATCCACTTCATGGATGAGGCCAAGCAAAATTGAGCAGAAAAGTTACTTGCAAAGTAAATCAAGAAATATAGAAGGCAGTAAATGAAAGCATCCGAGGCACTTTGTAGTGCTGAAGAACATAAAAGGTCCTTTTGACTGCAGTCTACATTTCCTCTACTCATGAACTATATATTTGAGATATGGAGTTATGCATTGCTCACCTGTTTTAGAAAATGGCACCAGTGTCTGGAGTGAGATGACAGATTGATCATAATTGAATGTCCAGAAGCAACATATTCCAGTACGCAGTGAGCCGTGAACTGTGGCACTAAAACATAAATAAAAAATCTCTATCCATTGGTTTTTAGAAATATGTGAAATTAGGACTGTTGCTATAGAGCCATGAACAAATTAAAACTAAATATTATATATTTGAATGGGAAAAAGTCCTCAAAATGTTGGATATAAAGGGAAGTTGAAACCTATGAATACTCTGGCCTTGGACGGTTCTGTTTATTAGCTTTCCTCCAAGTCATATATTTAATTTTATAATTTAAGATGCAAATATTAAGATTTCGGATTATGAATAAAGGCAACTTTCCCATGTTAAAGCCAACATAAGCATGTTTTTTATGTTTGGTTCCTTATCATCATTAGGAACTGTGATATATTTTCGCGTTATCGTCAGTAATTATAATTAAACCAGACTTTGACCTGCTCCTGTTACTTTCACATCTTTCTGGGTGTCATTTGTCCCACTATCGATCTCAAACAGGAGTTTGTTTTGATCCTGAGCCTCAAGTGCATCTCAACTTCCTGGTCACTTCCTAGTTTTGTTCCGCTCTCTGGTTTGTTTGTATTCACAAACGCCAGAATTCGATTAAAAAGGACTGAGACCGACCTGTCCAAGAGACTGACCTTTCTGTCAGCATACATAAGATTAAGACAAGTTTGTGGAGACAGTACTTAACAAATAATGATAATATTCAATGTTTTTGAATTTTTTTTCAGCCTACAAATTGCATTCAAGCTCTAGAATTTGATAATATCATAATCTCAGATGGAGGCAAGTGCCACTTTTCCCTATTGATTGCATCGTATATAAAAAAGGATAATTCACAAATATAAAACCTGACCTCTTAGTGACTACCGGGTAGATCTAAGAACTCATTGTATTCCAACTAAAATCTACATTTTGACAACATTAATTTTAGCTGGCCTCCATATATCATTGGTGGATGGAATCTTAATATGTCACATGAACAAAATCTATTAAAATAAAAATAAAAAAACACTATACCTTCATTTGGCATTGGTGCGTACTGCTGTCAGAACTGGGAATGAACAATCAAAAAATGAATTAAGCCCTTGGGCATTGTGACTGCTTTGCTAATGCTATATGTATGTCATGAAGTCATTTGAGCGCCTCCCCCACCTAAAGTCCTTCACCTCCCCCCTGCTGGACCCCTGCAGTTCACCTACAGAGCCAACAGTGTCTGTGGACGACGCCATCATCCTGGCTCTCCACTTCATCTTACAGCATCTGGACTCCTCGGAGACCTATGCCAGGATCCTGTTTGTGGACTTCAGCTCTGCATTCAGCACCATCCTCCCTGCTCTGCTCCAGGACAAGCTCTCCCAGCTCACCGTGCCTGACTCCACCTGCAGGTGGATCACTGACTTCCTGATGGATCGGAGGCAGTGTGTGCGACTGGAGAAGAATGTCTCAGACACTCGGACTATCAGCACAGGAGCTCCACAGGACTGTGTACTTTCTCCCCTGCTCTTCTCCCTGTGCACAAACTACCACCCTCATCGGGCTCATCTCGAATGGGGATGAGTCTGTCCACAGGAGGGAGGTGGACCGGCTGGTGTCCTGGTGCAGCAGTCAAATCTGGAATTCAATGCCCAAAAGACTGTGGAGATGATGGTGGACTTCAGGAAAGTCACAACCCCCCTCAACCTACAAACAGAGACTACAGCGCATTGTGCCTCTGCTGAGAAGGTGATCGGTTGCAGACTTCCATCTCTGCAGGACCTGTACGTCTCCAGGACTCTAGGACGAGCAAGTCGGATCAAAGCCGCTCTCACCTTGGACACGGACTATTTGAGCCACTTCCCTCAAGCAGGAGGCTACGGTCCATCCGGACCAGAACCACGCGCCACAAGAACAGTTTATTTCCATCTGCTGTTGGACTCATGAATACTTAACACCTGCCACTTTAACTGCCATTTCCGACCATCTGTACATTTTTGTGTAAATATCTGTGTACATACCCAGACCAAGTTTATGTTTTACCTTATTTAAAGTAAGAGTAAATTATTAATTTATACATGCCTTATTTGCCCCTATAGACATTGCTATTATCATAATTGTATTATTCATATTATTTTATTATTCATCGAGACAAGTTCCTATGTTTTTGAACTGTGTTCAATGACAATAAAACTTTTCTGATTCTGATTCTGATGTTAATGCAATTTGAGAGTAGAAATGCTCAGAACAAGTCAGGTGATGGTTTCTGGACTTAAGAGGTAATTAAGTGATTTCTGAGCTCTCAAGGAAGATGGCTAATGAACAGGATTAATAAAACAAGCATGAATGAAGCAAAATACAACTCCAGGTATGTTTTTGATGATTGACAACATCATGGTAAAAATGTTTCTAGTTTAAGAATAGTATATTCTCTAGGGCAAAACACAAATCCAACCCATGACCTTCTTCCAGCAAAGAAAAAGAGCACTATACCACTATACCACTGCTTCTGCTGCTGCTTTATAGAGTCTTATTTGGACCAGACAAAAACATCCTTTGAGACACAAAACGTAACTGTTGTCATACTGTCATTTTTGGCATGCTATTAAAGCTACCCATTCAATCATCTGTTCAATAGTGGATAGACTATTATAACTACGAAGTGCTTTCAAAATGCTAATTAGCTTGTCCTTAAAAAACCAAGCCATCTCTACATAGATAGTTCTTTGTAAAGATAAATAAATATAATTTTATTTTGTAGCCATCTAGAGCTGAATGCTCACTATGGACAAACCATAAGGAGAAACAAGCAAGATAACTCAAGTCAAGTAAGCCAAAAATAATAAAATTTGGGGATTGTTTTTTTCATGACATTGGCAAATCTGTTCGTACATTGTTAACTATTACTATTATCGTTAACATTTTTAATCACTCAGGAATTGTTGTAATAGTATGCAGAACTTTTGACAATAATGACTTACAAATATATAGAATATGTAAAGATACTCAAATCACTTATAGCATTACTAACTCCACAGTCTGTGGTGTTGGTAAGCTTTCTGAAGCCACAGCTGCCCTGATGAAAGTGAGGCTGCCAATTTACGGCATTGGCCCCTTCGACTACCAGCAATCACTCACACAGCACATTCATACGAGGCAGTACACTGGTCCAGTTCATAGTGCTGAACTTCTGCACGGTGGAAGAGCACTCTATTAATTTATCATCTGACTAATGACAAGCAGTATTAGTACCAATATTAGGTTATTAGTAGAGAGAAGACTAAGAATTCCATTTTGTTAGTTATACAAACAAACGGGTGCGAGTGTTGGACCAGCACTGAAACAAAATATTAGATTTTCTGAATAGTCAACTCGTCAAACAATGATTCCATGGTATGCTGAACAACCAAAGGATAAAGCAATCTAGTCCAAATCATATCGCTTCATTTAAGCAGTAATCCTCTTCTGCAGCTTTCAGGTATCTGAATGATTTATGTGCCCAGATGTCAACTTAATGCATATAAAATGGTGGAATTTATTTTCTTTTCAAAGTGGAAAGCCTACTTAGGTCTGGAGCTAGCCATGGCAATGAATCTTCCAAGAAGTACATGTCAAACACTAATAGGCACAAGTTTGTCCCTGTGTAAACGAAAAATGTGGGCCATGTGAAATGAAAAGTAAAAATGAATAAGAGGAAGAAGGAATGTTTTATTGAGGAGAAGTTGAGCAAAGGCTCATATTATTAATCATTTATGACATCATCGAGGCCTTTTTGAGATCTTATGAAATATATGTTTTATTAATGTAATGTGAAATGTGTCCTGAGTTGTACCTTTGAGGACCATGGGGTCCTTGCCCTCCATGCGCAGGGACTCCAGCACCACGTGCAGAGGCTGAGCGGGGCTGAGGCGGTGTGGGTCCATGGTGCTGTCGTCATACACAACGATGTCTTTGGAGAACAAGCCCTTGAAGGAGTCCTGGGCCTCCCTGCAGGACAGCAGGTCCAGCACAGTGATCTTGCCCTGCTGCAGCCTGCGTCGGCTCATCTTGTCAGAACAGTTGATGTGCACAGCTCCACGGATGTGGCTCTTGTTGTACTCCGTGAAGGGCCTGCAGTCGATGATGACAGGGACGGGCCCCACTGGGTGTCCCAGCGGGCAGCAGCTCAGCCTCTTGGCCAGTTCGTTGGCATGCATGAGGCGCACAGAGGGCAGCAGCTTGGGCAGAGTTGTGGTCAGGGCCCTCGGCAGAGCCTTGGGGGTGCTTGGGGCCAGCCCTGAGGCCAGGCTGGGCACACTGCGAGCCTCATGGCTACGGAGCGGGGGCAGCTGAGGGCTGGGGGTCCCACCGTATGAGAGGTTGGGGCTGCTGTGGCTCAGACTGGGACTGTCCCGCTCATAAGTGGTGACAGAGCAGCAGCTGGCACTGCTACATCCACACGACAGAGAGCGCGTGGAGCCCTTGGAAGAGGGCATATACGTGGCCCTGATAGTCACCACTGTGGTGCTGATGAACGTGTGCTCACCGCTGCTGAAGGCGTCCAGGTAACTGGAGTCCAGGGACAGAGTTAGCTCCTGAGGTCGGCTCGGCCTGGGCAGCGCCACCACAATCCTGTCGTCCAGAGGAGAGGGAGGCATGGGGAGGCTGCGCGGGGACACCAGGGGAACTCAACACGCCGCTCCTGCTGGTGCAGGTGAGAGAGAGGAGCACAGGTTAGCAGGTCATCACTGTCACATTTGTGGTTTTCAATGGACAAATGCATTGTAAAATAAGTTGTATCTCCTGTCACATCCCAGTCTTAACCTGATTACATGGTGCAGACTTTGTGCACAGACACAGAGAGTAGAAATTACACGCAACATTTGGTCCAGATGGACTTAGACGAGGGCTTTTTCACTCATGCAAGTTAAGTTTTGTCATGCTATCGGCCTGATGAATGACCTGATAAATCAACTACAGACAAAAGGCTCATAATGTCAATGTATGCATAAAGGATTAAAATTAACCAAATTCATGTTGAGAACATATTCAAAGGTCCATGCAAAATCCTTAAATCGAACCATCTGGTTAATCAGGTTTGACAAGCCATCAAGCATAGACGTCTATTTGTTGAACATGCAAAGTGGTCAACAGCCATGAAGCTAAGCATTAATTGTGTCAACACCTGCAGGGCAACACCCAAAATTGGTAGAAAAAAATGTGTGGCATAATGGCCCTTTATAGGAAATGGCCAGTCATCATTAAGCCCATGTCCAAAACGGTGTGTGACAGTGCGTGTAATGTGAATCATACACGCAATAATATGCAATAACGTAATGTAGTGAGCAGCTCAACCAAAACTATATCAAACCCACTGCATCAATGCTACACGCTGCAGTTCTTTAGAAGAAGAAAAAAATCAGCAAAGAAAGCCCCTTGGCAATTTCCTTTTTTATTTATGAATGGCTGGGAGCTTGCTCCATCTTAAAAGGCATGTCATCTGGCGTGTTATGTAAAAAGCGCAGCTGTTTGGGGAGCAAGAGAGGTACAAATCATTGATGGCAAATTCATTCAAGAAACCCGGCATGAGGACGTGAGCCGAATGTAATGTCCGAGATTTTAGCTTTCTTGGAGACGAAAGACACTGTCCAATGCTGCCAAACCTCGACAACCGTGATCAAATAAAAGACACTGAATAACCATGCGTGTTGAAACTTTAAATTGATGCGGGAATAGCCTCGTAACGACATGCTAGACACTCAAAACTACGCACGTGTCCAAGTTGTAACGCATAATGGCACAAAATGGTTTTGAGTATACATTGTACATGATTTCATTCGCCCCGGCTGTGTTTTGGTGAGCGCGCTCCAAAGTTGGCATCTTACCGGGAGTGTAGCCTACTGCTGCCGTGGACTGGTAAAGACGGTTTTACGGTGTCCGCGCGTTAACGACGACGTCCCCATTCAGTCACTGCGTAAACGGTAGCATTATGTAGTAGTTTTTGGTATCCTGAAGTGATCCGAGGGACGCGTGCCAGCCTCCGCGGCGCTGGCGGGATGGATTGGCGGTGTGGCGAGCCAATGCAGCGCTACATGGATGTGAGGGAGGACAGTGGGATGGGGACGTGCTCCAAACGGGGAGGGCGGCGAGCGAGCGAGCGGAGAGGCTGCAGGGGGCGGGGTCACGGCAGACACGCCCCGCCCAAATATGCACGGATGATGTCACTGAGAGCCAATCACGGGGCACGGGGGGGGGGAAGATGAAATACGGAATCAAAAATAATAGATCCATGGCTAAAAAACATAAATAGTTGATTGATAGATAGTTCCAAGTGATTTATTTAAGGGTGTAATTTGGGTGCACAGTGGCAAAGGCGGTTAGCGCTCTTGCCTCCCAAGAAGGAGATCATGGGTTCGATTACCGGACCAGACTAACGTCACATGATCTCTCTGGGTGGAGTCTGCATGTTCTCTCCGGGTTTCCGGCTACCGTCCAAAGACATGCATGTGTTAGGCAAATTGGCAACTCTAAATTGGCCCAATGGACAGGTGTTGAAAATTAGCATATTCTGCTACATACACTTAAAACATTGCATCTGGTTCGTCCAATGCTATGTCCTTAAATAAATAAATAATCAAGATGTTTATATGGAATGGCCTGAAAGGAATTGTCCCTCCATTTTGACCCATATTCTTCTAGGAAACTACTTCCTGTTTATCGTCAGCTTTTTCTGCATCTATTTCGCTTCTTATCTCACCTCAATTTAATGTTTCTTTTCATTTTGTTTTGGCAATATAATATTTCCCATCTTGATGTAAGAGCCATGTGCCAATTAAGAAAAAAATGTGCGCTAGCTTTGTTTGGAAAGAAATATGGTGGTTTAGCACGAGGTCAAGTCACCGTTTTGTGATCAATTATTATTTCCTGTTTATAACTGCTTTTTGACATCTTCTGTGGGAGGTACTGGCTCAAACGGCCGGCGCAGTTCACTCTAGTTTGGACCGTACCGATCAGCTCTAAAGCGAACACAAGTTCCTATGTTTGTGAATTTTGTTCATTGACAATAGACTAATAAACCCTTTCTGATTCTAACATAGGGGAAACCAGAGTACCCAGAAAGGACCATCCCAAACTCAGAGAACATGCACTCTCACAACAGTCTGTCAGGGAAGCTTGACTCTGCTTGTAATACGGTAAATGGGGAGGGTTGAAGTGAATATTTGCAAGCTATGTATAATTAAAAAAAAAGTCCCTGCTTAGACTGCTGCCCCGGCCCCGGATAAAGCGGTAGAAGATGGATGGATGGATGGATGGATGGGTGGTATAATAAAAATGCATATCTCACTATGTGTTGACCCTGCGACGAGTTGGCCACTTTCCAGGGTGCACCCCGCCTAAAGCCCAAAGTCACTGGGATAGGCTCCAGTCACCCGCGACCCCGAAAGGGAACAAGCGGTAGAAAATGGATGGATGGATCTCACTACACAACATTTTTTTCAATCTTTTTATATTCGTTTCAGTTGTGCCACTGTTTTGTCTCTTTTTAGCCAACTTGCAGCTTCTACCTCATTTTCTATGGCCTCTGTATTGATATATATTCTGACAGCAGTTGTCATAACATAGTAGGATACATGTAACTGGAAAGTGTGTGCTTTTGTCAAGTTAACCTTCATCCAGCATTTTATGTAACTTCTCTTGCTGAGTCAGAGCCACATTTTTGAGAACCTAGTCGCTCCATCTTCGCGCCTGTTCAGCTCATTGAATACTATTTGGTTAACCTTTTGATTTAGCATAAAAAGGAAAAATATAAAAATATATCAAGCAATTACGCTGACAATTGTGTTGCAATAACTTTGATAGCTACCAAAATCTCTTCTTAATTATTTTTGTACTTTCTGTCACCTGTCTGTCATTGTCAGCCAATTACAGCCTGCCACCTTTGCCTCTCAAGGCAAGGCAAGTTTATTTGTAGAGCACATTTCATACCAAAGACAATTCAAAGTTCTTCACACAACAGGGAAAAAATGCATTAAAATCACAAAGAAATTACAGAAATTACAAAACAGTTTAAGACAGTTGTAGAGAAAATCCTTTCAGTCATATGCACAGCTAAACAAAACCGTTTTTAGCTTAGATTTGAACATTGTCAGAGTAGAAGCCTGTCTCACATCTTCAGGAAAACTGTTCCAGATTTTAGCTGCATAAAACTGAAACACAGATTCTCCATGTTTAGTCCAGACTCTGGCACCAGCAGGAGGCCGGTCCATGTTTAGTCCTGACTCTGGGCACCAGCAAGAGGCCGGTCCATGTTTAGTCCTGACTCTGGCACCAGCAGGAGGCCGGTCCATGTTTAGTCCTGACTCTGGCACCAGCAGGAGGCCGGTCCATGTTTAGTCCTGACTCTGGCACCAGCAGGAGGCCGGTTCATGTTTAGTCCTGACTCTGGGCACCAGCAGGAGGCTGGTCCCTGAGGTCCTCAGAGTCCGAGATGGTTCATATGGCACTAGCATGCCCAAGATGTACTTTGGTGCTAGGCCATGGAGAGACTTGTACACAAGCAGAGCTGCTTTAAAGTCTATTCTCTGAGCCACAGGAGCCAGTGCAGAGACCTGAGAACAGGACTAATGTTATGGTACTTCCTGGTTCCAGTCAGGACCCGAGCAGCAGCGTTCTGGATGTACTGCAGCTGTTTTACAGCTCGTTTGGAGAGGCCAGTGAGCAGGCCGTTACAGTAGTCTAATCTACTGGAGACAAACGCATGGATAAGTCTCTCCAAATCTGGTTTAGACATTATATTTTTGTTTTTTGTAGTTCATGACTGAGTCCATTATTACCAGAGGCAACTGTGATTTTGGGCGTTACAAAAATAAATTTAAAATAAATTGAATTGAATTACCCCCATATTTCTAACTTGGTCTGTAGGTTTTAAAGCGAGACTCTGTAGGTGGCCGCTAACACTTTCTCTTTGTTTCCGTGGGCCAAAGACGATAATTTCAGTCTTGTCTGAGTTGAGCTGGAGAAAGTTGTTTTGCATCGACACTGATCTGTTGGATGCAGTGACAGAGTGAATCCACTGGTCCATATTCACCTGCCGATAGTGAAACATAGATCTGAGTGTCGTCTGCATAATTGTGATAAGACACATCTCTAGCTACTGCAGTTCACAATATGATGCCCTATTCCACCCTATCCATTGCACCAGCAAAAATATCAGCCACCTCACCCACCCCATCTCCACATTTTCACCACCACCACCAGTTTTTAGGGGAGATGTTTTCCCTAATACAAGAATTCTGTCCCTTCGTTGATTCTGCAACATTTCATTATAGTTTGTTTATTGTAAAAATGTATTTGTTATAAATTTCACAACTGTGTTCAATAAGATTTTGACAATATTCAAAAATGTCTAGTTTAGTTTTTGCCTCTTCACTTATTGATTTGAATTTTTAAGTTGTCCAAAAGTAAGCAGAGGTGAAAGGGTCCATTTCGCACGAAGCAGCAAACACAACCCATTGTTGCTCTATTCTTGTATGTGCAGTTATTTATAATGGACACAGCTGATCAAAGCCACAACAGATTTCCCAGTCTCTCCGGTTTCATTGTGATAAGATACTCATTGTAACATATATTATGCTCTTATGTGTGTCGTTTCTCGTTATGTGTGTACGTGTGGTTTGGCATTTCACATGTATTTTCTTCATTGAGTGTGAGAGTGGAAATGTGTGTACAGATGACTACAACTGAGGCTTTATCAACACTAAGTAAAATGTAGATAGATCAGATATACATGCTTTTTAGGGTGGGTTCACACTTGCTCATTCAACACATCAAAATTGTTACGAAACCAGGACTAAATCAGAAAAACTAAACCCTGGACAAGATCAGGACTAAGCAAGGACTAGAATAAGTAACTAAATATAATGATAATAATAATAATAAATGATAATTCAATTTAGAATGGCCTAAAATGGGCTCAATTTAGGACCAAATAAAGTGTGAACGCGCCCTTTCTGTCACATCACATTGTAACATCTATGATCACAACTACACCAGGCCTAACAGAAGATAATGTTTATTTATTTTTTTATTCAAGACCGACTGGAGCAGTTACACAAATATAACCAGTCCAACCAGTGTGGGTGCTCAAATAATGAAAGTGACACTAAGGTCCCTTTACAAACGTTCTAAGAAAACAAACCAACAGCAACCGCAAAATTAAAGGCTTTCAAGACTATTTTTTATGGTATAGATCAGCCCAAAAACAAAATCCATAAATCAGTACTTGTTAATTAACTTGGTGGACAAATTAAGTTAATATTTAATCATCTTGAAATATTCTAAGATAATCTATTCTATGTTTAATTTATTGTTTCATTTGACTTGTAAAACAGTTTAAATGTTTACTGTAATTTGCAGTCACTAAATAAATGCATAACTGACTATACACTACTATCCACTTTAATCACAAGCTATTCAGTGAGATCTTGATAATAAAAGTCATCTTATGGAAAATCTGACGTTCTAAATACACACATATGAGATATGCTTTGACTGATGTAGTGTTCAATCAGGCTGAGGATGGAAAGTGTGACTAACACAGACCACTTCCTCTGCTCCACGCTTTAGAGTATAACACGGTGTAGGTACAGGCACACCACGGCCTCACGTGACCCAAACCCACACATACAACACTCCTTTGCAGCTGGCAGGTGCAAACACCAGTCAAAAGGTCAATCACACCTGATATGACTCCTAACTCTGAATATTACAATTTAAAAAAAAGATTGTACTTATACTGCCGCAACTATTTATACTTAGACTGCTGCTTCTGAGCTTCTTCTTCTCACATTCCAGATCAATGTATTGGTATTCTCAAATTATCTTTATTAAGTATAGTATAATACAAATAATTATATTACACAAAAAATGAAATGTTCACAATAAGATCTACTTAAAATACAATCTTGGCAGTAGGAAAAAAGGCTCAAACAACAATGAACATTTATAAAATGGGTGGAAACAAATCACCCTCGCTTTTAATGTGTAAAAAGAAAATATTCACCAATCACAGATAATAGGACAGATATGCCAAGAAACATATGCCAGACATTAGATAATTCGTATCAGCCACACTTTTGTTTTGTCGTTCACTCTATGTGCCTTGTTCTGTATTTGTTTATATTACTTCTTTCTATAAAACAAAATAAAAAAAAGCATACATTAAAACAGCAATTTCTTAAAACATTCTTACTGTTCCTACCATTGTTATACTACAATTACTTTAAAGGTGGAGGATCTGCTATGTGCTTGTCTGCATGGAGATTTAAGTGATTTGCCTGGAATGTCGCACTCTAATAAACTTATCTGCCTCCTTGGAGACAAGCAGATGATGTCACTATGCCTAGTCACAGGTCAGATCTGTGGAGAGTAGACCCCGCTCACGGAAGGCATGTTTTTTTTAGCAATAAAACCCCTGTAATTAGGCCCGAGCGCCACAAGCTGGCGAGAGGCCTATTAATCTCGTAAGGCCGTGCAAAGCACGGCTGCGAAAGTGCGCACGTAGTGCGCACGAAATCGAGCGCGAAGCGCTCGCCCACTTCCAAACACTCACTAACGCACTCCTTCACTCACGCACGCCCCGTGCATACTAATTAGTAGTAGGAAAATGAAACCTTACCGTTGTAAACGGGCGAAGCCCGTGCAAAAGTGCGCACTAAACGAGCACTTTACATTGGTATGACGACCGCAAAAATTGAACATTATTACTGTATAGAGGGCCAAAAACACAAAGTGGGCGGAGCCCACTCAAAATTAACGAAAGTACCCGTCAGTGACCAGGGACCCACACCATGAGGCCGAAAATGTATAGTTTATGGTATTTGAAAAATGGGAAACATTGTTTTCGCATCGGAATATTATTCTTTCTTCTTTTTTTCTTTCTTCTCGGGACCAACACCCCTATTTTTCACCCAGTGAACATTGACGAAAAGTCACAAAAATTTGCACACCTCTAAAAATCGTGCCTCTCTACATTCTGGCTATTTCCCTTTTCTAAAATAAAAAAAATTGGCGCGTCAGCACCCCCAAATGTACCAAAAATGCATTGAGAGATAGGAAATGACCCAAAAAAAATCTGATCGTAGAATCATGAAATTTGGCACAGAAGTAGATGGTGATAAGAGAAGTAAAAAATATTATCACGGCAACGCCGTCCGCCCAACCAAATGTCGGCCATATTGCTTCAAAAATGGCTAAGCATGACTCGGGAGTTTTTACAAACGTCGTACTTTTACAAACTCCTCCCAGGGCGTTGG
>NW_027315723.1:38912851-38965351 GCF_026437365.1 Eucyclogobius newberryi
CTCGTCTAGGACTGACTCATCCACGCCGTCACCGTAGCAACAAGAAAATATTGTTGAGCTGATGGTCCAAAAATGTAAACATTAGCACTGAGCTCGTACACTGTCCCGTTTAGAGATGGAGAGGAGACACAGGGACCTCTAAAAATTCAAACCGATATGATATTATTGCAGTACATCAGAAATATGTGCCTTAAAATGTGTTTGGTTCAAATATAACACAAATGTTGAATAGACTAGAGAACTCGTCTGTTTGAAAGCTGTCATGTGGGATAATCGTCTTACTTTAACCTTATCCCGAGCAGGAGAGGATAGGTTTATTTTGGCTACTATCACATGATGTCCAATATTTTAACCATCAGCCTCTCTGTTTATAAACTCCTCTTTGCTTACTGGAACCCTTCATAAAGCAACATAGTGTCATATAACATGTTTTGTTTATGACATAATGGGAACCTGTTAAAGGGGCTTTTAACTGAGCCAGGCCTGATTAATGCAGACGTATGTGACTCTTAATCACACGATGATGGTTAATTAGTAGAAAAAGCTTCAGTTGTAGTCATCTGGACTCAGTTTGCAAAAATAGACGTTTCGACTCTCATCCAAGAGTCATTGTCAATAACAGAATTTAGGTCGAGAACTCCGATATTAATACTGTTCTGTGGTAAGACCCGCCCATTGGGAGGAGCCTTCCTGGAGTAGAAAGAGTTGTTTGTTTCAACAGAAACTCCCCCCTTGTATCTACCGAGCTAGCCTATTCAGAATCTTAATGGGCTATTAGAAACCTCTTTGTCTTTGTGAGACCCTGGCTCAACCACCCTGAGTACCTGATTAGCATCTGAATGTCCTCTACCTTTCCAGGGGTTCAGTAACCCATTATAAATAACAGGAAGATGAAACCTAAGCCCTCCATTTCAGTTTAAAGAAGGTCTTTCTTTTTTAACAAAAATAGCTTCCTTGACTCCTCTTTCAAACCATCTTTTCTCCCTGCTTAAAACCTTCACATCACCGTCTTCAAACAGGTGATTAGAGGCTTCAAGATGGAGATGCACGGCACTCTGAGGTCCTGAACTAGTATTTCTTCTGTGCTGATAAAGCCTCTTGTGTAGAGGCTGTTTTGTCTCACCTATGTAACGTTCTTTACAACTTTCTTCACTGCATTGGATCGAATAAACTACATTGCTCTGTTTTTGAGTCGGCAACTTGTCCTTTGGGTGAACCAGTTTTTGTCTTAAAGTGTTTCCTGGTTTAAAATAAACAGGGACTTCGTGTTGTCTAAAAATTCTCTGCAGTTTTTCCGAGAGGCCAGACACATAAGGGATAGAGACACCCTTCCTTCTCTGTTCAGTTTCCCTTTTCTCCTGCTTCTTGGTTCTCTTCACTCTGTTGAGAGCCCAAGCGGGGTAACCACAGGCTGAGAGGGCATTTCGGACATGTTTTTCCTCTTGTAATGCCCTCTCAGCCTGTGGTTACCCCGCTTGGGCTCTCAACAGAGTGAAGAGAACCAAGAAGCAGGAGAAAAGGGAAACTGAACAGAGAAGGAAGGGTGTCTCTATCCCTTATGTGTCTGGCCTCTCGGAAAAACTGCAGAGAATTTTTAGACAACACGAAGTCCCTGTTTATTTTAAACCAGGAAACACTTTAAGACAAAAACTGGTTCACCCAAAGGACAAGTTGCCGACTCAAAAACAGAGCAATGTAGTTTATTCGATCCAATGCAGTGAAGAAAGTTGTAAAGAACGTTACATAGGTGAGACAAAACAGCCTCTACACAAGAGGCTTTATCAGCACAGAAGAAATACTAGTTCAGGACCTCAGAGTGCCGTGCATCTCCATCTTGAAGCCTCTAATCACTCGTTTGAAGACGGTGATGTGAAGGTTTTAAGCAGGGAGAAAAGATGGTTTGAAAGAGGAGTTAAGGAAGCTATTTTTGTTAAAAAAGAAAGACCTTCTTTAAACAGAAATGGAGGGCTAAGGTTTAATCTTCCTGTTATTTATAATGGGTTACTGAACCCCTGGAAAGGTAGAGGACATTCAGATGCTAATCAGGTACTCAGGGTGGTTGAGCCAGGGTCTCACAAAGACAAAGAGGTTTCTAATAGCCCATTAAGATTCTGAATAGGCTAGCTCGGTAGATACAAGGGGGGAGTTTCTGTTGAAACAAACAACTCTTTCTACTTCAGGAAGGCTCCTCCCAATGGGCGGGTCTTACCACAGAACAGTATTAATATCGGAGTTCTCGACCTAAATTCTGTTATTGACAATGACTCTTGGATGAGAGTCAAAACGTCTATTTTTGCAAACTGAGTCCAGATGACTACAACTGAAGCTTTTTCTACTATGGAACACGCCTGGACGAATGAGGGATTACACCGATGATGGTTAATGTGTTACAAAATCACACTTGTACATTCATTCCAGCAAAATGGGTGTAGTGTCTTGCCCCTTAACACAACTACTGTAGGCTATTTGCAACACTATAATGTGAATGAAACCACCAACTGGGCAAGTGTCTTTGCCAACCGGGCAACTCCTGCAGATTTTGATTTGTGGAGTTGGCCCATGATGACATCTTTAGCATGATCCGCCGCTGAGCTGTTTAAAGCAGTATAAACCTGTATTATCTACCGCCAGAAAACTGTCAGGAGGAATAGGAAACACAGAGGTAACATTATGTATTTACTTTGAATACAGTCATTATATAGATGCCCACAATGCTCCAAACATGAATTATGAGATTATACAATGCATGACCAGTTGAGTAAAAGACAGTGTCTGCACTCACAGGTTGTTGTTGTTGTTGTTGTTGTTGTTGTTGTTGTTTTATGGCGGTTGACATCCGAGTGTTGCATTACCGCCAGACTTTATTCCTTAGACTTTGTCGTAGTCCTAAAAGTTCTTCTTCCAGTGCCTTGACTTCCAGTGCTTTGTTGTTGTTGTTGTTGTTGTTGTTGTTGTTGTTGTTTTATGGCGGTTGGCATCCAATTGTTGCATTACCGCCAGACTTTATTCCTCAGACTTTTCGTAGTCCTCAGACTGTCGAGGTTGTTCATTCATAAGAAAGGGTTGAGCATCCAAATAAGGATATAGGACACAAACGTTCAACAGTTGAGGGGGTAGTTCACCATGGTAACTAATTGGCGCTCCCTACAGGCTAAATCTGGAAAAGCAATAGTAGTAGTATAGGGGGGTCTGTTATCTGATTGTTTTGACAGGAATGTTCCACAATATGGAGTCAAACTTATCTCCATGGAGACAAGCAAGTGATGCCACCAGGGCAGGTTACAGGTCGGATCTGAAGATAGACCAGCAAGAGTAAGAATGCATGTTTACAAGGTATTTCTGACATTATTTATAATAGAAATAACCATGAGTTCACTATTTACTTTTCATTGAACAGTTTGGAACTACAGCTTCTTGAGAAATATAACTTAGCATTAACCCTTTTTTGGTCAAGTAATTTTCCATTGTGCACACTGCACAATCTTGTGGCACAAGATCTTGTCCATCAAGAGGTTTAGATGCCACAGGATTACACAGGAGGAGGAGTTGAACAGGAGGGCTGAGGGGAACCAAGTTTAGATAGAATTGATTCCTTCTTCTTCCAGATGAGTGATTATTTTGCCCTTGATCACAGAGTCTGCTTTTAGGGGAGACTGGGTTTCTCAAGATGGCATGGTTGGCAGTGTAGGCCATGTTTTGAAATTAGTCAATTAAAAATATCAAGAATAAATATAAAACTGTATAAAAAGTGCCTAGTAACTAAAAATATCCCATATAACAAGACGATTTTGGCAGATTTATTTAAAATAAATAGAAAAAATGAATAAGGGTCTAAGTAAAATAATATTACTTCACATTACCTAACGTCTCTGTTACTGAGAGTGATGCTCTGTACTGTGGAGGAGTAATATTACAAACATGACAACAAATAATTGGGTAATTTAATTAATTTAAGTAAGCCTGTTTTATATAGGCAATTACATACTCCAAATGGACCCAAATTCAGCATTACCCACCTGTGTTTATAAAGGCACTGCATCAGACTAAACTGTGTAAAAACAACAACAAATTAAAGCCGCAAGCGGCATCCAACGGCCCTCGCGGGCCGCCGGCCTTCCGACTCTGCTCTCTGCATTTTACAGAGATGGCGCTAACGCAATTGTCTAAGAACTAAGACAGCGACACATTGGACATGTACAATGCTGTGCTTAACCAGTGCAAATTAACACAAATGTCGGTCAAATGTGCAGCTCCAGCGCACAGAGACCGTGACACTTGGAATAAAAATATGGATAACTTTTGATGCTCCGCTTGTGTAGATTATTTTTCCCAAATATGAGCTTGATCGAGCTATTGCCCACGGAGGAGTTTGTTAAAGTGTGAAGCATAAATGTGAACATTTCAAGGATTTGGCGTTTTTCCCATTTGTGACAGTATATTTGCAGCTCCACGGCACAGAGACCGTAGCACTTAAAATCAAAATATGGATAACTTTTGATGCCCCATTTGTGTAGATGATTTCCCCAAATATGAGCTTGATCGGGCAATCGGCCTAGGAGGAGTTGGTGAAAGTGTGAAGCGTGAAAATGTGGTCATTTTGGAGATTTCGCTGTTTTCCCATTTCTGACATATATTTGCGGGTCCGCCACACAGAGACCGTAGCACTTAGAATCAAAATATGGATAAGTTTTGATGGCCCGCTTGTGTAGATGATTTTCCCCAAATATGAGCTTGATCGGACAATCGCCCTAGGAGGAGTTTGTTAAAGTGTGAAGTGTAAAAATGTGGTGATTTGAGCGATTCTACGATTTTCCCATAAGGATAACATGGGATGTTTCTGTCAACGCTACGGTTACGCCGTACAAAATATGACTTTGGCTCTCATACTTGTATGATCAGGATGGCAAATTAGAATTTAGTGCAAAATGTCATGTCATTTGGAAAAACTCTATTGTTTATAGGCCACTCTGAAGGCCAAATAGTCAGAATTCTGGGAAACGTTTGCGGCTCCGTCGCACAGAGACCGTAAAAGTTATCCTTAAAATTTGGATAACTTTAGATGCACCACTTGTCTAGAGGACGTACACCGATTTTGAGGTTGGTGGGCAAAACGCACTAGGAGGAGTTCGTTGAAGTGTAAAACATAAAAATGTGGTAATTTGAGAGATTTTGCGGTTTTCCCATAGGGATAACATGGGAGGTTTCTGTCATCGCTACGACTACGCCGTAAAAATTTAGGCATTTTTGTGATTGGCTTTTGTGATCGGGACGGCAAAATAGAATTTTGGGTAAAGTTTAGACAATTTTGGTAAAACTAATTTTTGACCTTCAATGTTAATTTAAAGGTCACTCTGTAGGGGGCGCTATCGCGTCCATTTCAATTTTGTCATCATAAACTGGTCCAAACTAGAAAGTTTAAGAACTGATTCAAATTTGGTCCTAATCGGACTCTTTTTGATCAAATGGGAGCAATTTTTAGATCTGCAATATTCCAAAATAAGTTGTCCAACTTTGCGGCTGCGCCGCACACAGACCGTAAAAGGTATCTCAAAAAATTGAATAACTTTAGATGCCCCACTTGTCCAGAGGACGTACGCCGATTTTGAAGTCGGTGGGCAAAACGCCCTAGGAGGAGTTCGTCAAAGTTTGACGTGAACAAAATGGCTAACACAGCGTGTTTTCATTTTCAAAGGAAGATGGCAGCCATAGGGTAAGTCTGGGGGCGTGGCCACAATGATTTTTTTTTTTTTTGTCCTCACGAGAGGAATGCGTGTCCCGAATTTCGTAGCTTTACGACAAAGTTGACCTCGGGGCGTCTCCCATAGGCGCAATGTATTTTGACTTTTGTCGGTGGCGCTGTCGCGCCATTTTTTAACGAAAAAAAAAATGGCCCAGAAAAAACAAAATTTTTCGCCGATTTTGAATTTTGGGCAAAGTTTGGTGAGTTTTTGAGCATGTTCAGGGGGTCAAATTAGAGTTCAAAGCGCTGAAGAAGAACAAGAAAAATAATAATAATAATTAAAGCCGCAAGCGGCATCCAACGGCCCTCGCGGGCCGCCGGCCTTCCGACTCTGCGCTTTTGACTTGATAAAGATGGCGCCCTTATTGTGTCTTGAATAAAAAAAGAACTTGACAGACGGCGACACATTGGACATGGCCAATCCAGTGCAAATGAACACAAGTGTCAGTCAAATTTGCTGCGCCGCCGCACAGAGACCGTAGCACTTGGAATAAAAATATGGATACCTTTTGATGCCCCGCTTGTGTAGATGATTTTTCCCAAAGTAAAGCTTGATCGAGCTATTGCCCACGGAGGAGTTTGTTAAAGTGTGAAGCGTAAATGTGAACATTTCAAGGATTTGGCGTTTTTCCCATTTGTGACAGTATATTTGCAGCTCCACGGCACAGAGACCGTACCACTTAAAATCAAAATATGGATAACTTTTGATGCCCCGTTTGTGTAGATGATTTTCCCCAAATATGAGCTTGATCGGGCAATCGCCCTAGGAGGAGTTCGTTAAAGTGTGAAGCGTAAAAATGTGGTGATTTTAGAGATTTCGCTGTTTTCCCATTTCTGACATATATTTGCGGGTCCGCCACACAGAGACCGTAGCACTTAGAATCAAAATATGGGTAAGTTTTGATGCCCCGCTTGTGTAGATGATATTCTCCAAATATGAACTTGATCGGACAATCGCCCTAGGAGGAGTTCATTAAAGTGTGAAGCGTAAAAATGTGGTGATTTGAGCGATTCTACGATTTTCCCATAAGGATAACATGGGATGTTTCTGTCAACGCTACGGTTACGCCGTACAAAATATGACTTTGGCTCTCATACTTTTATGATCAGGATGGCAAATTAGAATTTTGTTCAAAATATCATGTCATTTGGAAAAACTCTATTGTTTATAGGCCACTCTGAAGGCCAAATAGTCAGAATTCTGGGAAACGTTTGCGGCTCCGTCGCACAAAGACCGTAAAAGTTATCCTTAAAATTTGGATAACTTTAGATACACCACTTGTCTAGAGGACGTACACCGATTTTGAGGTTGGTGGGCAAAACGCACTAGGAGGACTTCGTTAAAGTGTAAAACATAAAAATGTGGTAATTTGAGAGATTTTGTGGTTTTCCCATAGGGATAACATGGGAGGTTTCTGTCATCGCTACGACTACGGCGTAAAAATTTAGGCATTTTTGTGATTGGCTTTTGTGATCGGGACGGCAAAATAGAATTTTGGGTAAAGTTTAGACAATTTTGGTAAAACTAATTTTTGACCTTCAATGTTAATTTAAAGGTCACTCTGTAGGGGGCGCTATCACTGCCATTTCAATTTTGTCAGCCTAAACTGGTCCAAACTAGAAAGTTTAACAACTGATTCAAATTTGGTCCTAATCGGACTGGTTTTGATCAAATGGGAGCAATTTTTAGACCTGCAATATTCCAAAATAAGTTGTCCAACTTTGCGGCTGCGCCGCACACAGACCGTAAAAGGTATCTCAAAAAATTGAATAACTTTAGATGCCCCACTTGTCCAGAGGACGTACGCCGATTTTGAAGTCGGTGGGCAAAACGCCCTAGGAGGAGTTCGTCAAAGTTTGACGTAAACAAAATGGCTAACTCAGCTTGTTTTCATTTTCAAAGGAAGATGGCGGCCATAGGGTAAGTTTGGGGGCGTGGCCACAATGATTTTTTTTGTTTATCCTCACGAGAGGAATGCGTGTCCCGAATTTCGTAGCTTTACGCCAAAGTTGACCTCGGGGCGTCTCCCATAGGCGCAATGTATTTTGACTTTTGTCGGTGGCGCTGTCGCGCCATTTTTTAACGAAAAAAAAAATGGCCCAGAAAAAATAAAATTTTTCGCCGATTCTGAATTTTGGGCAAAGTTTGGTGAGTTTTTGAGCATGTTCAGGGGGTCAAATTAGAGATCAAAGCGCTGAAGAAGAACAAGAAAAATAATAATAATAATAATAATAATAATAATATTTTTAGCAAAAACAATATAGCCGTTTTTACTATAACAACAAATGATACATCGTTTGAAAGCTCTAAGCCTTCCCGATGCCGCCATGGGGTGGAATCATCATTACGAGCGCTTACGCGCTCGTCACTCCCTATTCCGTCGGGATGCCCCGCCCACTCCCCATAGACTTCCATTGATTTGAGCAGATACAAGCATGGCCCATGCCTGCGGCATGGATTCTCGCGTACGGGACGATGCCAGGAGGGTTTTTGGAGGAATGCAGCGCTTCGCGCTGCTGTTGTCAACAATTAGTGAATGGGCGTAGCCCATTCACTAATTGTTGACTATTTCTGTCATAGCAGGAGTAAGTATGCATGATCCATGCCTTCGGCATGGGCTAGTTCACTGTACTTGCCAGGGGCGACGGGGCACCAAACATGCGGGCTGCGCCCGCATGTTTGGTAAGACAGTTGCAACGCTGCCTTCGGCAGCGTTGCGGGAGCAATAGGCCCTCCGCCCTGCTGGGGCTCGGGCCTAAAAACAAGAAGATTCTGCCCTTATAAACAGAGGGCTCCATAGCTCCATGTGCAGTGCATTGGAAATTCACTCCTTCACTTTGTTGGAAAGCCCTCAGCAAAGTCCCTCCATTTTGATTTGCCACTTATTGCACCAAACACATGAGTTTGTTGGCCTCAGGTGAGCACTGCAGCCTAGAGCGCTTTGCATTACATGACACAACACTCTAGTCTGCTTATCTCTGCACGCTCCAACAACCTCCCTCCAACTAGTCCAAAATAAGCTGTTTCTGTCCAAGCCAAGATATGCTTTTGAAAATAACAAAATTGTACAAAGTCTTGTTTCACCTCCAATAACTTGTTTTATTTTCAAATACTTAAAGAGTACAAGTAGACAAGTACGTAGTTGTAGTCTTGTAGCCTATATGATTGATACATAAACAGCCTAATTGCATGCTCCTGTTGTGTCCTTGGGCAAGACACTTGCTTGCATCTAACAATGCTTGTATGAGTCCCACAATGCTTGTAAGAGTAGTAATAGTAATATACAATAGATTTCAAGTCTATTATCCACAGGAGAAATGACTTGGACGTGGTAGGTCAAAATGCAAGAGCCTCAGTAGTAGCAAGTACACAATTAAAATATGAATAATTAAATACCGATGTGTAAATGTGAAATAAACTTTAGCACAAGCTTACATTGGATACCTCTTCCAATTTCTCATAAGTGACAAAGCGTGTCTTGTTCCCAGAATCCAACAGAAATGATTTAAAGTTATTTTTGCTGCACTGGCAGTAGCAGCAGCAGCAGCAGCAGAGAACAAAGACACACTGGTGTCACTTTGAACTGAGCAGTGTTAGCAAAAGCGAGAATATTTTTGGCATCAGTTTTTCTTCCTTATAAGAGTCCCAATTCCATGAAGTCATTTTGCCTGCAGCCTTAGTCAGTCAAACTGCTTAATGTGCAGTGATAAACAATTAATATAATTACCAGTAAATAATAGCATATCAATTATGGACTTATTGTTATTGTTTCAAAAACCAAACCCAAGCTTCTAAGTGTGTTGTTCATATCTTTGTTTTTGTTTGCTTTTCATTTGGCAGCCACGTTTCCATCAGTCAGCCCGAGGGCAGCTGTTGCAACAGAAGTCATCTGAATAGCTCCACATTTGGAGTCCTTTTTATTTTGATATAAACCTGCTTTTAATACATTTTTCACACATTCATTACATAAGCCAACTTCCTGCTGTAGCAATCTGGGAATTCACAGCATGTTTGAAAATTCAAATTCACTTTGCGCACGGCCAACTAAAGGCAAGCAGGACAGGTCACAAGTCCTGGCTCTGACCTTTATAAAAATCAGGACTTGGGACTTTGAATAGATTTACCGTGATCACCTGCACAGATGTTCTCAGGTCATTAAGGTCTTGGAGAGTGCATTTGAAATATGCATGTGATTCTGTTCTTAATACTTTGTGGAGTTAAACAACTATTTCACTTCAATGTAGAACTATGGGGGTCCCGAGTATGACTCCCAGACCAGGTGAGACCTGTTGTGTCTGGGAGGGAATCCTCAAAGCAAAAACAACTGTCTCTTTCTGAACCAATCCTCCCTGAACGATTGTAAAATAATTTGTTCTGTCAGCTTGTCATATTGCAATTACTTTAGGTCATTAGAATTAACTCAACTCAGGAGGTTGAATATGTGTAAACATTACATAAAAAAGTAATAAAGACAACTATTATTCAGGTCATGAGCTCTTATTCCTTTATGTTTCATCAAACATGCAACAATAGCGTTTAATTTTATATCAAAATTTTCACAACAACTTAACAACAGCACCACCTGGTGGTAAATCCTAAAACTTCAGCGGCCAAAGGAAGAAAGAAGGCATTCTAATGCGAGGACATTGAACATTTTATGATGTGCTTTGAAAATGAAAATCTGTGCAGCGGTGTGGAGTCTCTGAGGAAAGTCTTCACGTTCTCCAAAACTGTTCCTGTGCAAGTCTTAGGACTCTAGTTATGGCACACTCAACTTTTTCAAAGCATATTTGGAATAAGTCGTAGATATTATTAGAGACATATAGAAGAGGTCGGTCTGTGTGTTGTTTATGATGCGCTCTCACGTGGCTCCCTCAGTCTTGCAGTACCTCAGAGTGAGATCTGTTTAACAAAACAGAACAGCATTAGACATTATGGCAGACATCTGCCGAAGCAGCTTCTAATGACTCATACTGCAGTTACCCGGACACAGGACTTTGGCAAGAGGGGCCTTGAGCCTCCAAAGCTCTGGGTTCTCTCTCTGGTCCTGGGCAGCGTGGAAAGTGGTGAAGTGAAGAGCAGGCCACCAGTCCATCCTACCAGACATAACTTCAGACACGGTATCCTTAAAGTCCTCTCTGTTTGAGCGCACAACACAGAAAAAACATCAACATGCAGTAGTAAATAAGTATACACATTTTTAATTCAGGTATTATTCTGATTACTCTGATTGCAGTTTTTCAATGATAAATTTCAGAGTTTTCCATATTTCCACGTCGTTCCTCCAGCAGGAGTAGTCCAGCATATCCACAGTGACTCCCAAAGCCTTCTTAGTTTTATCTTCAAACATTAAAAAAAATAACATTAATTGTATTCATAAGGGATCATCTCAAAATAGGTTGAAGCTGAAAAGACTTAATTTTTTTCGTCTCTCTCTAGACCCCCTCCCCCCCAAAAGACTTTGTCTGGCTTCACATAAATTTTTACGCGTTGATAAAACGATAGTAGCTTGATAGACCCTGCTCACCTCTAGTGAACATCCCTGAACATCCTTTGGTAAGTTTATATTTAGAAGTTATGAACTCTCCAAATAATGTCACCTGTCGCGCATGTTTGTTTACTCAATCCACATGGTCCACGGGCCCTAGGGGCCCTACGGCACATCCCATTCAACCCAAACTGTGAGATGACCACATTGAGATAGTCTCAAGAGGATGAGAGAGTGAGAAAATAATGTTTCTTGTCAAAACCTGTAATTGTCAATTGCCTGAGTTTAGACCTTAGACATGTCAGAATGACAGAAGCAGAACACGCGCTTTCGTCACAGTGAGAATCTCACGTCTTCTGTGATTGGCCGAAACCTCATGCGGGTTTGTGTTGGTCCTTCTTCCGGTCAGTGCGTAGCACGTTACTAGAGCCGAATCTCTTGATCATTGGCTGCGCCGCGTCTTGCCGCAAAAAAGCTTTTCCAACTTTTCTGCACCAGCCGCGTTGGCGACGGCGCCCGCTCCCCGCGCTGGCCACGGCGCGCTGTGCTCCCCCGTACGCACCCGCGTACTCCGCGCACGCACCCGCCGTGCTCCTCCGTACACACCCGCCGTGCTCCTCCGTACACACCCGCCGTGCTCCTCCGTACACACCCGCCGTGCTCCTCCGTACACACCCGCCGTGCTCCTCCGTACACACCCGCCGTGCTCCTCCGTACACACCCGCCGTGCTCCTCCGTACACACCCGCCGTGCTCCTCCGTACACACCCGCCGTGCTCCTCGGTACACACCCGCCGTGCTCCTCGCACGCACCCGCCGTGCATCGCGCACGCACTCGCCGCCTAATGTTGGCCTAATGCTCGTTACTGAGAGTTTTTTAGCATTTCAAAACAATACTGCCACAACAATGTATTGAAGCTTCAAAGCATCAAAAAGACGCCCCCCCCCCCAAGACGAAAAATATGAAGTCTTTTCAGCTTTGGTTAATCCTAACCCTAACCCATTTTGAGATGATCCCTAAATGTACAATGTATTTTTGAATGATTGTCAGTGTACTCTGGGTCTGAGAAATTCTGGAAATTGTGTTTCTCGTATAGATCATAAAGTTATAGCTGGATTAATTTGAGTAACCAGGAGATTTTTGACCTGATTGAAGCAGAAGAGAGCAATAGTCCATCATCAGTACATGGCTTGGGACTAAGGAACGAAGGATCTAAAACGCAAAACAAACAGGATAAGCATTATAAGTAAATAGTGGTCAATATAATAAATATAATATATTAATGAATTATAATTTTGTACTTTGAGCACTTTTATGAGCTTCTTGGGTGGTGTGTCATGCCTTTTCATAAACTGGTAGAGATAGACGTGTGCATTGGGATTAGGAGGGAAACCATTGTCGTAGGCGTAGTCATTCAGGACCCTCAGAGCCTCTTCGTGGTCATCGTAAAACTCCAACATCTGGAAAATAATTGTACATACAGGAATAAGGCAAGATTAAAATGTTCCATACTTAGTGGCAATAAGAAGGTTAAATTCAGTCAAATGGACAAACGTTTTTAGAACGAAGACGTTTTGCCACTCATCCAAGAAGCTTCTTCAGTCTTATTGTGCAGTTGAGAAAATTCAACCTCCTTTTGCGAATTGTTTTCTTTTGAAATAATTAATACTGTCAGTAATAATATATGTTTAAAAGTGTCGTTCTCACCTCGACATAACTCAATATAAAGGGATCCCAGACACCAGGGTTTTTAAAAATCTCTTTCAAATTCAGTGAAGCCTGTCTGAAATAGTTGTGCATGGACTCATCTGTGTCTGCAGAATCTGAAAGGAAAAAAATAATTAAATAAATGAAGTAGTAAAATAGGTAGCTGCCAATCATTGTATGACAATTAGAAGGACATAGCGGATGTAGATTCTGATAGATAGGTACCAGGGGGCACTGTAATATCACATTTTACTAGGGCTGGGTATTGCCAAGACCCTCGCGATACGATACATATCCCGATACAGGGGTCGTGATACGATACGTATCCCGATACTTGTATGTCCCGATACAATTCCCTCATTACGATACGTATCCCGATACTTGTATGTCCCGATACAATTCCCTCATTACGATACGTATCCCGATACTTTTTTGAAAAAAGGGTCTTAAAGTTTACCAAATGTGCATTTGTTTTATTCCGGATAAGAAAATGCATGATTTTTCATGTTTATCCACAAAGCTTATGCGAAGAACACATTCAAGTAAAGTTGCCAAACAATTGGCAAGGTCTGTGTAATGTGTGTGATGTGTGGGAGTCTGTTGACCCTCTGTTTGTGTCTTTTTGTTGTTGTTTTGGTCTTAAAATCCCGTTTCTTCGGGTCGGGCTCGGCACTAAGCTAAGTAGCGCTAGCGCGGAAGTGGCCGCGGCTAACGCTAAGCTAACAGGCGCTCCAGCGGGGCCCTGTTGGATAGTTGTATTGTTTAACCGCTCGGTTTTATTGTTTAACAGTTCGGTTTATGTAGTGTAGAGTAGGGAAGATGTGTGTGGTGTTGGTGTCAGGTTTGTGTCCGTTTTTTTGCCTCTAGTTCGGCTGTTGTGGTGGCCTCGGGGCTGTGTTAGCTCCGGGGCTAAAATGGCGGTCTCGGGACTAAGTTAGCTCCGGGGCTGCGTTGAATTTGGATGAAATAAAGGGGTGAAAGGAATGAAATCAATGAAAAAGGAAATCAAATAGAATGGAAAAGGGAGGCGTGTAACAGTAGCGACGTTTCGAGCCAAAAGCTCTTCTTCACACGCTGGTTTATATCACGCTGGTTCACGGTGTGTGCCTGTCTCAGTAGTTACGCGCTGTTTACCGCCCTCTACAGGAGGGAGCTTCTAAACGGCCGCCCGGACAATGTGTAATAAATTAACGTCATTGAAAAGTATCGATACGGCGACTGATACGGAGCCCGTGACGATATATCTCCGTATCGATATTTTGAACACAGCCCTACATTTTACTAGGACAATGATATACAATAGTACTTATTTCCGATCCCACTGCATTAATTACTAATAACACCAGAAGTACAAAGAAGCAAAAATCAAGCTGAATGAACTGAATGACTGTAGCTACCTGTGTTGGAGCGTCCTTCTTTCTTCTCACACCAGATAATATAGTCCAGTAAACTCCTATAGGCCTGGATTAGTGTCGATTTTTTTATTTGAGCCGTTGTTTCCTTTCCATGTCTCCAACTTTCAGCAACAGACAACGTGTGTTTTGCCTCTTGAATGTGACCCATTAGAAGCAAGTGAAAAGACTGCTCCAAACACAACTAAAATATACACATTGATTGATTAATTTGTGTTTTCATCCAGACAATAGTAACAAAATAAATAACTAAAAACAATGTACCGTCAAGTACTGCTTTACTCCTGAGTGTTTCATACGTTCATAAATGTTATTGTAGTCCTCCAGTTTCGAGTTTGGATGATGGTGAAGAATCTCAATGCCCATTCTCCAAATTTGCTGCACAAGACGGTTACGTTACATTTTCTTTTTTTTTAGCTACAACATTTACAGTAGCAAGTCGAGGTGAAAATGGCACAGGAGACAGACTCATTGTTTACAAAAGGAAGACTTAAAAAGAGACAAATTATACCTCTTTATTCTGTATTTCTTGATTATGAGTATTGTCCTCTAATATCTGGTGGAAATAAGCCATGTACTCTGCAGCCTCCTCCCATCTGTGGTGCAACATGGCTTCTCTGATCTGCTCCAGGCACAACCTTGTACTCTCATGGAATCCACTTTCATGTCTCCCTACAGACAGAAGGACAAAGAACATCAGACGACAATGATGGCAAGCCTTTATAAATAGTTAGTTTGAGGATGAATGGCTGTGTGCTGCATTTTGTTTATTACTTACTCTTACGCAAAGGGATGTTAGGAAGGGGTAACTTTGCCTTCGATCCAGATGTAGCGGAGTCTACAGAGAAACGGTCACTTTCTTGTTCCTGTGGGAGTTCATTCTCTATATCATCCATGGTAACTTCCATAGTAGAAATAATCTAGAGGGACAGACAGACAGACATAAGGCATGATTGTTAACATACAGTTACAATAACAACAGTGCAGTGTTTTATTAAGACTTATTTGACAACAGTATCCAGCAAAAATGCAAAAGGAGTACGACTAGTCATTGACCACAAATAAAAACTGAGGATAAAGCTTACCTTATTATTGCACAGACTGCTTGGTTGAAGATTGCCCACTTTGTTTACAATTTCAACGTGGCTCTTTAAGTAACGTCTTAGGACACGCAACCACAAATAATATAAAACCAACAAAAGTGGATATTCGTATTCGCTAAATCTGCCTTGAATATAAATTCGCTAAAACGAAATCTGCCTTGAATATAAATATATAGATGGATTCCTGAGTGCAACTCGTGTGTCTTCTTCGGCCATGTGTCGTCTTGTCCCAAACAAGGAAGTAAAAGCAATGGTGCATTTTCATTGGTTAAAAGAAACGGAAAAGGTGGGACATTAAAAAAATGCGGAAAATTATCTAACTTGTACCTATTACCTATTTATTTGTTTAAATCGTGGATGAATTATATAGTTTCTTTCCACGTGTAATTATAAACAATAATAAATAAAAAATAAGATCGACTTTCCGTTAACGTTAGTTCCTTGCTCGACATGACGCTGTGGATTTTCATTTTCATTTTGGACGGTTTTATACAGTTACAAAATAAAAATAAAAACAAATAAACCAAATTGATAGCAGGCAGTTTCCCCTGTCTGCGTCAATGGTGTCGCTGCGTCGAAAGCTTTGTGAATCGGCGGTGCTGACGTGTCTCCTGCTCCCTCCCTGCTCTTCCACTACAGCAGCTCTATCAGCACACATACACACACAAGTGCCAACATGGCAGCAAAATACATCTACCAAAACGGATTTTTATTACTTTTGTTTAATTTTATATCAACAGCGGCCTTGGAAAAGCGATTCTCTGACTTGAAACGATGCGCGGACGAGGAGTGCAGCAGTAAGTTAGTCTGTTTCTGACTTCCACAGGGATGCATCCCCATCTCCTCTGCTAGCCATAAACTCCCTTATCTTTTACCGGTCGATAATCGTGGCCTGAATCACCCGTTGTTGTGGCAATGATGCTGTTTATCTCTGTGAAGCTTAGAGGGGTGCTGCTATTTTGTTATTGGTAATCATTGTTAGTTTTGAGGGTATTTTAGACGCAGTTTGTATTGGCCGGTTGCCTGGTATTTTTCGGCCTGTGTTGTCCTAAGCTAACGCTAACTACAAATAGCAATACGACCCCCTAGTTTGACCCGCGCCGAACTGTTGTTCACCTTTGCTGAGGTCATGTAAAACTAGCCTCATTGTTTTCCATTATTTACTTCTTGTACTAATAATATATATTGACATACTGTTCTCTTGCTGCTCCCAAACAGCAGTATATCCCATAAACATTTACATATTGGGCCTGACAAAACCCATAGACTGTACATGGCAAAAAACAAATAAAAGTGTGATATTCTTGTTCAGATTTGTGTAAACAGCCTAGAGTGTAAATAAACAAATGGGCTGGGATTATGTCAGACTGTTTTGTAATTTAGGCATCAAGACTGTATATACAGACTAGTAATAAAATAACAATTCAATATTGGCAACTTAACTGGTTATTCAAAGCAGTGGTTCTAAACTTTGGGGGTTAGAACATGAGCTTGATTTAGGGCTTGACACTTTTCAAATAAAGTGTAAAATGTATAATAGTATTTGTTGGACTAACATATTGTTTCTAGGCCTAGGTCCAGAAAATTAAATTAAACAAGTATGAGTAGCCTATTTTGTGTGTTTGGGGGTTGCAACTGAAAACAGTTGAGAGTCACAGATTTAAAGTTATATTTTTTTTAATTTTTCTTACAGTGCTCTTGGTCCGTGGCAAAGCCTTGGAGGATTTCCGTGGACCAGATTGCAGATTTCTTTCTTTTAAGAAATCAGAAACTGTTTATGTTTACTACAAACTAGCCGGCAGAAGGGCGGACATGTGGGCTGGAAGTGTAAGTATCTACTGCCCGAAACCAGCAGTTTTACATACAAGTTACAGACTATGTAATAATAATGTGTTATATGTCTTTTTTTTTTTTTTTTAGGTTGGAAGTAGCTTTGGGTATTTCCCTAAAGATCTTCTCGCAATAAACCACATTTACACAGACAAAGAATTTGAAGTTCCAGCTCAGGTATGGGACCTTATCATTATAATAGTAATCTACAATAATCTACCCTCACGGTTGATTAATCAGCAGTTTTGTTCTTGAAGAAGTTCAAAACTGCTGAGGAATTGAAGATTTTAGATGGCAAACAACAAAGTTGTTCTCATTACATGATTATAACATTTGTGTATACAGCTACTGCATAAAAAACACATAATTTTCATCTCTTAATAAGTGGGACGAGGGACAGTGCATAAACGGCTGTGCAGCATCACACGCTCATTTATGTTTTGCTCTGAAAAACAAATTGTTCATAAACTTATATATGGCAAATATAGCCAATGTACAAATCATGATGACTTCTGCCTCTGTTTCAGGAAACTGATTTTGTCTGTTTTGAAACTGGATTTGATAAATTTCAAAGCTATGACGTGGACCATTTATTAGGCTTTCTCAATGAGGGCAGTGAAGATCCAAGTAATATTACATCATACCAAGTCCCAGAATCTATACAAACGGATACAAATCCACCAGAGGAGAACAAGAGTGATGTCCAAGAGGAACAAAATGCCTCCCCAAATGAGACTGAAAAAGAGATTGAAATGACGCCTTCTGAAACACGAGTTGCACTTGACACGACACCTGACAGTACGAATGAGCAGCCAACATGGCAAGACCATAATGTTGAAGTTATCGCGGAAGTCAATGAAACCAAAGAGGAGATGTTCCAACAACATTCAGAAGAAGAGCATTTTCACTCAGAAGACACTCATGAACCACATGTTACTCCATCTGGAAACGTACAGATTCCTGAACTAAAAACTAGCTTTGGGACAACATTTGACGCTGTTGTTACCGAGGAAACAACTACTGCATCAACAACCCCAGCAGAAGAAGAAATGTCAGAAGAACCGGAAGTTGAAACTCCTTTGTTGACCAAAGAGGAGACGTTCCAACAACATTCAGAAGAGGAGCATTTTCACTCAGAAGACACTCATGAACCACATGTTACTCCATCTGGAAACGCACAGATTCCTGAACTAAAAACTAGCTTTGGGACAACATTTGACGCTGTTGTTACTGAGGAAACGACTACTGCATCAACAACCCCAGCAGAAGAAGAAATGCAAGAAGAACTGGAAGTTGAAACTCCTTTGTTGACAACAGATGATGTTAAGTTAGTTGATTCTTTGGTTGAAAAACAGGATGACCAAAAATCTGACGAAAGCATGTGGTCGTCATTTGGAGACGCTGTTTTCTCCGTTGTAACGGGAGGAGAGAAAACCGTGCATGAAGTTGGTGTAAGCTCAGATGAGGAGGATGACGACGACGACGAAGATTTTGTACCACCTCCTAAAACATTTGAGGAAATAAAAGCTGACAAACAACCACTAGATGTTAAATATCCAGAACATGAACAAGAAATGGAGAGTGAACATTTGCAAGAAGTAAACTATGCAAAGGCAAATAGCGAGGCTGAAATGTTAGAAAGTGAAAGTGAGGTGGCCGACCCTGATGATGAAACAGCTTTGAAAATAGTCAAAGGTGCGCCACAGAGTGATACGGTTCATGAGGAGGAGTCCACACAAGATGAAGCTTTGCTAAGTCAAGAAAACGGCAACCTTCAGGGTCAGAATCTTCCAACACAAGATAATGACACAATTGTGGAACTAGATGAAAAAACAAATGGATCCGATGCAACAAATGCCACTGAAGAAACACAAGAAAGTCGTGATCTAGTGATGCCAGAAGAGCATTTGGAAGAAAATACAACTGCATTTGATGTTGAGACCAATTCACATGAATTTTTTCCAATTGAAAAGGTAGAAATTAGTGATTTGGATATTATGGAAAAAGAAAATGAAGGAAAAATGGAAGAAAACCAAGAACGTTTGGACAATAACAGTCAATCAGTATCTATAACGGAAGAACCAATGGATGAGGACATTATGGAGGAGAGTATTAAGGAGACAGAGCCAGATTTTAAAGAGGGAGACGTTGAATTACTTGAAGATGAAAATGCACTTTCTTTACCACAAATGGACACAGTTGACAATACTCAGCCTATTGAATCACCAGATGTGCCTCAAATCTCCACACCAGAGCCAGAAGATGGAGCAGATGGTCCATTAAGTCCAACAGACAAAGCTTTAGACACCCATACACCCGACATTGTGCCTGTGGAGTCCACGCCTGAGCTGGAACCAGACTACAGCGACGACGTAATGAGATTGACCGTTTTAAGAGAACACTTGTCCGAAGAGAAAATGGAGCGTTGTCAGAAGTATTTGGGCCTCAAGAATCTCTTCAAACTGGAAGCCATGTTCGAAGACTTGGAGACGGAGCTGCAAGCCACTCGCCAGATGCAAACGGGCAACGTGCAAGAGATAGAAAATGCATTAGAAAGCATATTGGAGTCCAGGGAAAATTCAATCCTGGATGCGGTAGAGAAGATTTTGGACGGTCGTGAGTCGAAATACAGTGATGATCAACACGTTGGGTCAAACATAGATGAGGAGACGGAGATTCTAGATGACTTTCAGGAAGTCGCCTTCAGCCTGAGACACAAGTACTCTACAGTCAGCGACAGTGCACCCGTAGCAGAAGGGATGCAGGATGGTGGAACCGGTGAGTTTCATTACGATGGAGGCAAATTTCATGTGACAAATTGGCATATTTGCTTTGCGTCAGCCACGCTATTGTAGAAATGCTTCTGTTCTTAAAATGCCCCGAGTTGCCTTAAGTGAAATCGCCGAAGTCATTGCCAATCACCAGTTAACATGCTGTAATAGTAATGTTAATGCCAATATTGGTTGCCCTAACATGGAGGACAGAATTATGGTGCAAGTAGTTTTCTCTAACACAACTGTTCATTTCAGACGGCATCAAATGTCAGACATCATCAGATGTTCAAAATTATCTAAATTATAATTGAAATGACCTTATCGCAAAATGTATAATCCTGAGAGACTGTTGCTACAGTATTTTGGCAGTCCCTTTGAAAATGTGAGTAAATGGCATGTAATCGAATTGAAGTGTGAGGGCATCAGATATCTGCAGGGCTAGAAACCCAGCACCTGTGGTTTGTGCCAGGGCATTAGGCTGGCTGCCTCTGAACTCATGGAAATGTTTACTAAAGGCTTTTAAATATCAAGGTGACATACTTCATGTACTAGTATGTAACTTAGTAGTAGTAAGTTGTTTAAAGCAGTTGATTGTTGATGTGTTTGATTATAGACAAGTTCATGCTTTCAGTGCAAACGCTGGACAAATAGCTATTAAACTGATACTGATTCAGCATTAGCATTCCTTAAAAGTTTCTATGACATTTTCTGTACATTAAATTAGTATATTTTAGCGTTTAGAGAATCAACATTTATTGCCATTGTCAATTAACAAAATTCATAAACATAGGAAGTTGCTTTTGGTGATACCGGGCAACATACAACAATGAACAATAATAAGAACAAGATATATAGAATCAAAAAGTAAATGTACTATAAGATCAAAATAAGAATAGGCTTCCTATGTACACAACATTTACAGTTAAATTTACAGATGTCGAGCAGATGTAGCATTTGCAACGGTGACTATCTCTACTCCAGAACTGGGCATAGCTGGAGTCAGTTTTGAATTATTCTTCAAATAATTGACTTAGTTTTTTTATATCATGTATATTCAGCTATGCTCTGGCTTTTGTGACGCTTTAATGCTCTTTCTCTCACTAATATGTTGCCCTATATTTTATGTTTTGTGCTGGTTACAAAGCAGATGGCGAGAGTGAAGCGGGCCAGTGCTTTATAACAGGATGTAACTGAGTAAATTGTTCTTTGGCGTTGTCGGCGCTACAGCTGCCATTGTTTACAAAGACAAACCATGTTTCATAAATGCACTGCAAGTTTGATAAGGAAGTAATGCTCTTTTATTTGGACCGAATGAGGATGTGGCTACTAATGGCATTAGGGTGTTTTAACCTGCTCCATGGCTTTTTATAGACATTTTTCCATTTAAAACAGAAACAATAGGTCAAATCTGGTCTTCCTTTAGAAATATTTTTTCAGACCCTAAACCATCCAATTATTTTTATAATCTGGACATGTCACATTTAGACTTTACTGGAAGCAGAACAGCAGTCCCCAAATAATAAATCTTGATATGTTTTGTTTTATTCCCAGGTGACCAGCAATTGAATGTCACAGATGCGTCTGTTATAGTTGAGGATATGGACCGTGAAACCTCCACAGATGCAGAGGACGACCATAACCTCACATCCACTCATCCGGAGGAGCAGGTCACTGACACTACAAAACCTGAGGGGATTAATGTGGATCCAGTTCATGTCACTGTGCCAGATGTCAGCGTGGAGGACGAGGGTGGGCACTTTAACAGGAACCAAGACAATCAGCAGGGTTTTGGAACAGGAGACGAAATGACCAAAGTCCCACAGTCCACACTGGAGAGCGCGCTGGATATGGGGCTGGGAGTGGAAGTGGACAAGTCCCCTTCAGGTTAGTTATGGAGGGGTGTCAATTCAGTCAAATTCAACTACCTTACTAATTATCAACACTGTAATAATAATTGTTATAGTGTTGGGATGCTAAAAAAATAACTAAAATGCTAAATGCTTCTCCTAACAATCTATTTTTGTAGTCATTGTTGTTCTATTTAATTATTGCATACTGTGAAATGTTTTTATATTTTTTTTATCTCAATGGGTTGAACTAAAAATAATAATAATAGGTGTAAGTGTGGTATTGGGGCGGAAGCAAACATCTTCTATACTACAGTATTTAATTTACATTGTCTCCAAATGCCACTTTCACCATCTCAAGCTCAAATGAAATGTAATTTTCCTGTTCAAAAATCTTGACAAATGTGTAAAAGTAGGCTAAAGTCGAAATCCCTGTTTCTCCATGTTGCAGGAGCCATGGAGACTCTGGAGCCCCCGTCTGAGTTTCATGAAGATGAAGTGAGCGTTTTCTCTACTGCACTTGTTTACCTGCAGTGTACTACTGCAATGGTCAAGAGCAAAACTACAGAATGGGCTACTGCGGTGAGTTTAATGTCTCAAGCCTATTCTATTTAGAAATCAATGCAAACTACTTCTTATGCAAGTAGTGTTTAATGTTTGGATATATAAATAAGGACTTGTACATATTGAGCAAATAATACATCTAAAAATGGATAGAGCGAAGTTTAAATTTCTTGTGGCACTGGAGCATGTGTAACTTGTGACTTGTTTAGTTTGTAGTTTATCGAGATTCGCATTCAGCGTTTTTGACAAATGAAACTCTCTTGAAAATAAACCCTTGCCACGAGAAGTTTATTAATATATTTTATATATTTGTGATGAGATTGGCTAAACCGTAACAATGCGTGTCCCGTGAACGCCCCTGCGCTGCCCGCGTGTTCCCTGAACGCACCTTCCGTGTTTACTGAAGCGGAAAGGCTGAAGTTCACACTGAGCTGGCTCCTACTGCAAACAACAGCAAACCGGCCTTTACTATCCTTGGATATGTGTATGAGTTATTACAAACAGACTCGAGCTAATACCAGCGCGCTCGAGGTCAAATGATCAGATTTTTCATTTTGTTACAGCCGTGTTTGACATTTTGCCTGTAGCTGATGATGGTGTAGCGGTCACTGGAGCACTACTATCTTGACAGCTGCCGGGACTGTTTTGCCTTTTTATTAATTACTACGTGCGAACTACAACTTCAAAATCAAGAAACTTACCAGTAACTCTTTAGAAACCATTTAAGCATTTATATCCGTATTTCTGCCCGTTTAAACATCCGTAGTAGCATAGCGGCTTGTTAGCATCCAACTGTCCAGAGAAGCTAACACCTGAGCTAAAGCTAATCTAGTCGGGGACTGGTTTTGAGCGGGTTTTTGGCATGGACAGTGACACCAAATCGCGTC
Organism: Eucyclogobius newberryi; assembly: GCF_026437365.1. NCBI lineage: Eukaryota > Metazoa > Chordata > Actinopteri > Gobiiformes > Gobiidae > Eucyclogobius > Eucyclogobius newberryi. The sequence continues at coordinate 38,936,205 of NW_027315723.1, forward strand.
CCGTCCACGAACAGGATCATGTGTACGTGTTTTTCATCAAGGAGCTGCAGCGTGTAAGTGAACCGAGTGTGAAAGTCCAATGAAAAAAGTGCAGAATGCTACAATAATAAAGCATATTACAGTGCCACTGAGATGATGACGTGTTAAAGCCACAGAAACCGAGCTCAACAACATTAGGCGCAGTCTTGTCTTATTGAACCGGCTCATGTCCGCTGTGTAATCCAGGATAAAGGTTCAATGAATGCACTACAGTCTGTTTATTATGTGCACAGTGAGGGCAGTAGCATTACTTCTATTTTCTTTGGAGGTCTGTATTTAATCCCTTTCGTAAATTAGGAGATTATTGGATTATTTGCAAGGTTTTCTGGGTTTGTAGAGAACTTGGGTTGGCTTTGTTATATGACAGCTAAATTCATTGACTATTTATTGTATGTTATTTAGTTATTTTATTGTGACATAGTGGACAATAATGAATTTAAGTAAATGACAAGATAAATATGATGGAATATGGCAGAGATGCTGATTTTCTCATCTGTTGTCAAGGCAGGTAAACACAGAAGACAAGACATGGCTTTTTAAAAAAAATATTAATGCTATTGGCAATAGTTGGCTTTGGATTTGCTCCTATTTTAATTATTATTTCATTATGTTAGCTTAATTTTACTGCTGATTTATGGTTGGACATCTAATTCATTGGTTTCATCTTCTTGTTGTTCATGGATGATGGGAAATTAGGACCATTGCCAGATCATTTAGAACTACATATTATACTCTTTGAATGGGGGAAAAAACATCCTCAAAATGATGCATGTAACAACAAGTTGAAACCCCTGAAAAGTCAATATTTTGGGACTTTTCACCCGTCAAAAGAAGGCATGTATTTATTTTAATTTGTTAAACGTACATTCCTAATCGTTCATCATTATGACACCCATGGATAGAGCTCAGGATTGTGTCGTTCCACAGCAGATCATTTTCATTTCGCTTGATGTTAAACCAATGGAGATTTTAAGAAGCTAAATACCAAACCTGCTGTTCATTGAAATGTCTTCTGATGTGTGTCCTTCTGTTGTGTGATAAATATATCAGAAGTGATGCAGCTGTTTATGAAGTTGTTTCACTCCTCTTTTTGCTTACTTTTTTGTCTTTGAGATTCATTAGCAAAAAATGATTTGGAGGTTTGTCTGGTCATCTTTGTAAACAATCCCAAGCGCCGTTTACAAGCTGTATAAGTGTGATTTTTAAAGTAGATTTGTCCTTGCCCACAAATCTTTTGAGTTGTTTTTGTAATTACTGTAAGACTAACTGAATTAATGTACATTGTAGGGCTGTTTGATTGTGATGTTTTTAACTTTTCTGTTATACAATATTTCATAGCTGGTCGTTTTTAAATTGATACTGACAATCCAATACAGCTCTTGACATCTACTGTTTATTTCTCATTGTTTTGCTAATAGTTGCTGCGTCACAAGTACAAAGATATCAGTGTGTATAGTCTCTATGCTATTCCACTCCACATTCATCATACTCTGCCATTTATAAGACGAATAAGATATGAATATTCACATATGTTGCTAGTTTTAAGCCCAAAAGTGTTTGCTTGTCTGCAGATGATGGCGTTGTTGCCCGATGAGTGGAGACCAGGGCAGACGCTGCTCGGTTGCCCCTGGGAGGCTGTGGTGGTCACTGCGGTGGTCGGGATCCTGACCTTCAGCATGTTCTTCTGGAGGACCGTGTTGGCTGTAAGTGCAGCAGGAGCCACAAAATGTACACAAAAAGATGGAGATATTTAGATTGTCCAACTTTTATTTTGGTTTTGATAAAAGGTCAAATGTTGAATGTAAATCTTAAGAATGAACGGGTTTGTTTTGCAGCTGTTACTTTTACTTTACTTATCAATATGAGGCCAAATGAAAAAAGCTTGTTTCATAAATGCATTAATTTGTTTTTATTTTAACATTGTAACCAAGAGGAAAGAAACTGATCTTTAGTTAAAAAAAAAAAAAGAATGTGACCCTTCGTTGTATGACAACAAATGAACAATGGCTTGATTATTAATACAACAGTTTTTTCATTTATTTTCTCTAGGTAAAGAAAAGGGAGTATCTTGGTATGTATTTCCTCTTTTTACCGGGCGTGATGTAAATTCCCTCTTTTTCTAGCAATTAGCAAGTGCTAATTGTGCTTGTGGTTTTGTTTTGCATGAACAAAGTGGATCATAAAAAACTTGATGAACAAATTGAGTTGCTGAAAAGGGAGAAGAATGAAGCCTTGGTTAAAATAGCAGAACTGCAGACACAGGTAAGACGTTTGAGGAGGGGGTGTTTGTAATTGAGTCCCTCATTTCTGTTTCTGATTTGTGCAGACCCAACTCCTAAAAGAAAACCAGAAAGAGTCTGCAGTATCAGCCACCTCGGCACTTAAGAAGATGAGAGCTCTAGAGGTAAAAGGTTTGGTTAATATTTGATTTTAGCCACACGAGGATAGACTTTGTTTGGTTGTCTCTGATCCAGTCACTATAATACTTTGGGGAAAAACATTAAATGTAATAAAATATTGTGATAAATTATATGTACCATATTATTATGAGGCACAGTCAAGCACAGACTCTTATTATAGCAACTGTGTGATTATATTCTGCTAACTTTGATGAACAGTTCTTTAGCTCTCATTCTCTTTATCTCTGTAATTATTATGAGAAGAAATTACATTAGAGATTTGGTTTAACTTTTTTACTCTTATGATTATATTGTGATCTGAATCATTGTTATTTAACTGAATAATCTTGACACCCCTGTTTAGGAGGAAAATGTCAACTATCTCATTATTTAGTCCAGTAAGCTTTTTTTTTTGGCTAGATTAGCCAAACTATGTACTTCAGCAAGAGTAATGTTACTTTAAAATAATAATACTCAAGTAAAAAATAGTGGCCAAAATAATTATCAGAGGAAGAATAATTAAAGGCGCAATGGACGATTTTTCGGCGATTTGAGAACGCAGGCGGAAGTGCACATGCCACTCCCCCGTGCGGACTGATACAACACACACGTGCGTTTGTTTATCAGCGCGACGGATCGCATCGCATCTCTCGTCTCCTGTCGATTTCCGTCCACTTCTGCGTCAGCTCAAACTGTCTATCTCCGTCTTCATTTTGCCCCGTACACTGAGGGAACTATATTATGATAGATCAATGCGCTTAGGCACGCGGAAACGTGGGGACGAGCCACACGCAGCTGCAGGTGAGCGATAGGTGCGTTTTATGATTGATACATGGCAGGACTAATCGGCAGTCCACGCCACGAGGAAATAAGACTCAGATTTGTGCCAAAAAAACGTCCATTCAACCTTTAAGTATTTGGAGAAACTACCACTTGAGAACTGAGTAACAGTTTGGACATACAATATATTTAAAATATGATGTATGAGTGAATGTGATTGGACTGACAGAACACTTAGTAATGCACAGATTAGGGCGGCAGTAGCTCAGTGGTAGAGTGCTCGTCTTCTGATCCAAGCAGTATTGACTCGCCCCTGGTATCTGCGAATACCGGTGTGTGTGTGAATGGGTGACTGGTTCCTTGATGTAAAGCGCTTTGAGTACCTTGACGGTAGAAAAGCGCTATATAAATGTGACAAAAACAATCATAACTCAAGAGTTCAAAGCATTTAATGTAGTTCATACAAAGCTTTTGTCACTAGTAGATTTGCTCACTGTAGAAATAGGAACCAAAACCTTTACTTGTGCAAGTAGAAGTAAAAGTATGTTGTAAGAAATCTACTCTGAAAAGAACAATACTTCCTGCCTCTGATCCATTGTAAGTTTTTCTTTTTAATATTTATTTCCTGTTGACAGAAAAAAGTATCTGAAGCTGAAAAGCAAAATGAACAAATGGCTCAGGAAAAGTATAGATGTCAATCACAAATCGAAGAGGAAAGGACAATCTGTTTGAAAAATGGAGAGCAGGTAAGCTTAATAAAACATGATATTTCTGCCACATATTGACTTTAGACATTAAAACATGACTTTATACAGATTGAAAAACTGGAGAAATCTAATGAGAAGCTGCAGCAACGCAGGAAAGAGATTCAGGAAAAGCTGGCAAAGGTAAGACATTTTTTGTGTGTTTCAATGAATGTTCTAAAAATGTAATTGTGTTTTTAAATATTGAGTTGAATCATCTTATTGTTGCAGTCCACTGTTCTCCTGGACGAAGCAAAGATCCGCGACAATGCCAGAACCATCCAACTCAAAAGTTTAGAGAAAGACTACGCCGCGCTAAAAGAAGAAAATAAATCCGTAAGCCACCAACTTAGATATTTATATATGCTTTTTGTCCACATATTCATTGTTTTTGACATGTTTCACCTGCAGCTTAAGATGAAAATTAAAAGCCGGGAGGACAAACACAAAGAGTTGAGTGAACAGATTAAAGTTTACCAGAAATCCCAAAAAGAGCTTGAAGACACTCTGGTCCAGAAAGATCACAACATAGAGGTCAGTCACGGCGTGAATTCACATGCGCTTCTTTACACCAACTTACGGTAGTGTTTCTGAATGCGTCGGTAGGTTTTGTCGGACCTTCTGTCAGACCTGGAAGCGTGTGATGTGCAGAAAGGAGACTCCAAAGTTTGTGCTAACGGAGAATTGCCTGTCGGTAAGCGGAGCAGTGTCTAGTATTTCTCAAATCAAACTCAAACACACGCTTTAATTGTGTTTAAACTACTGCCACAGATAAAACGACAGCCATAAAGAACAGAATCAAGCAGATGATGGACGTTTCAAGGGTAAGTCAACGACATTGTAAACTGAGATATATATTTTTATAATGGCTGGTAGCTCTGTTTATCGATAACTGTGTGTACTCGCAGGTTCAGACCACACTTGCAGTAGTAGAAGAGGAACGAGACCGATTCATGTCTAAACTACACACTGAAGAGAAGGCCAGAAAATCATTAGAAGGTTTGCCGTCCTTTTGATGTTCCAAAGCTGTTCAAGATCGAGTGTTGTAGCATCTCAACAAGTGTAACTTCCACAGAACAACACCAGGAGCTGGAGCACGCCATAGCCACCATCAAAAGTGAAAAGAGCCTCGTGGAAAACCACTACAAGAGTCTCCAGCAGAAAAACGAAATCATCGTGGAGATGTACCAGCAGAAGGAGAGCGCTCTGCAGCAGTAAGAACCAGAACACAAACTTTGGCTGGTCAAAACATTCAGATTCAGACAAATCAGACCAAAGAGCCCAAACATATAACGCATTATGGAGAGATTATGAACTAAGTGAAAAGGAAAAACCTAACTTAAAACTTTTTATGTACATCTTGGGTAAAAGAAGTTATGGGCTTTGTTCTGGATTAGAATATTCAAGAGGAGATGCTGTACTTCCAGGCTTTTAGATAGGATTTGAAAACACCCCTGTCCAACTAGGCAAAAAAACGAGTAGTTTCGGCATTCTCCGGACCACGGCTCGGCAGCCAATCAGAGCCAAGCACACAAATTTCGTCGACCAATCAGCATGCAGCATGCACATTGACTTGTAAACTGTAATGGCGGACTATTGTCAAATGCTTCCCAAATGCTGCCCAATTTAATGATAATATTCCTTTTTTTCTAAGATTTACTAATAAAATGCCCGCCCACTTTATAAAATACACCATCCAAAATACGGGAGGACGGCCCTCTATCTGAAAGCCTGTGTACTTGGAGGAGCTGTGAACGGACTGTCCTAGTATCACACGGCTCTGCTCTGACTCTTGAACAGAAAGACTGAGCAGAGATTGTTTCACCCGGCAACCAGGAATCTAATTTTCTCATGCTGTTTTATGCACTGAAAACATGAAAGTACAGCAAAGGGCTACAAACCTCAACTTAAACAGATAAGATTCTAGCAAATTCTAAATATATTTTTTTTAGATGGAAATTAAACCACAGCCTGCTGTTAAACTACACATAACGGCACTGTGTCTGTACAAAAGTAATCGACTTATTGTTTAGATACTTGTACTTGTACTAAAACAGACTGCGAAGTTTAGGCTTCAGTAGCAAAATATTTGTCTGAGAAAATTGTGTTTGAAGTTTGTTTTTGGCACCAGAAGTTTTTGTAAGGCCTTTCAGAGTGAGAACCTGGTTTGCCCGTCATGACGTGCTGACAGATCGCCGAGATGAGGCTTTACAGCAAAGAGACCGCTCTATTTGGACATTTCAGGGGCTCTATTTGGACATTTCAGGGGCTCTATTTGGACATTTCAGGGGTTCTATTTGGACATTTCAGGGCTCTATTTGGACATTTCAGGGCTCTATTTGGACATTTCAGGGGCTCTATTTGGACATTTCAGGGGCACTATTTGGACATTTCAGGGGCACTATTTGGACATTTCAGGGGCACTATTTGGACATTTCAGGGGCACTATTTGGACATTTCAGGGGTTCTATTTGGACATTTCAGGGGCTCTATATCAGGGGTTCTATTCGGACATTTCAGGGGCTCTATTCGGACATTTCAGGGGCTCTATTCGGACATTTCAGGGGCTCTATTCGGACATTTCAGGGGCTCTATATCAGGGGTTCTATTTGGACATATCAGGGGCTCTATTCGGACATTTCAGGGGCTCTATATCAGGGGTTCTATTTGGACATATCAGGGGCTCTATTTTCGGGGGCTCTAAGCAAAGACATGTTGTTTTCCCTTCACAGGAGACTGACAAAAGAGGAGATGGAGCGCCGCAGTAAAGAAAGCATGCTGACGGAGGTGGGAGGGAAAGCCACGGAGGCAGAGGAGCAGGTCCGAGTCCTCCGACAGCGCATCAACGAGATGGAGGAGCAGATGAAGAAGACGGAGGAGATGTACAAGGAGCAGGTATGAACCAGAGCGGTTAAAGGGCCGTTTGAGACCGGAATAAGCTGTAGAGTTGACACATGTTTGTTTCTGTTTTGTAGATAAAAGAACAGGAAAACAAGACTCACTCAAACTGGGTAAGAGTCGCTTTCTTTTTTGTGTAATGAAATATAAATAAATACAATAAACTTATCCTTGTGTTTGTAGATCACTGCAAGAAATGCTGAACGAGCTCTAAACCAGGAGAAGGTTGAAGCGTCAAAGCTACGAGACAAGTGAGTTTAAAGTGATTCCAACCAACAACGATGCTGTTGCTTTGAGCCGATCAAAGTTGGCCCCAGATGTGAATGTACCAGTTCCATCTGCCACATTATTTAAAGAGCGATCCAGCGGCGCCTCCTCCTCTACGTAGACGCTTTTTCGATCATCGTTGTTGATTACGTGGACCAGTTATTGCAGATCTAGTTTGAGTTTCTTTGTTCATGATAAGCTGGTTAGGAACGAGGGCCTCGGCGAGCGCTCCTGAACATAAAGTCAGATGTTTGGACAAGTACAGATGAGGAAAATGTGTTCATTGTAAAACATCTTTTCCTTTCAGACTGACGGTTCTCACGTCCCAGCTGAACGAAAAGCGGGCCCCTCTTTTCAGACCAAATTCCGGGCAGTTCGCTGGACCTCGTCAAGGTAAGGGCTTCACTAACTTTAGACCGAGCGTTCTAAGTGCTTTCAGAGCGTTTGTTCCCAGTGAAGGCTACAGTGAGGGCGTCCTGTGGCATGTCCTGTGTGTATTGTTGTGTGTAAATGGTTTGGTTGTGACAGGTGATTCCTATGGACCATCTCCTGTGAGCGGAGGAGCTCCATCTCCTCCTATCATGATCGAGGGACCCAGGCGTCCTCCCTCGGCCCCTGTGGGCCGCAAAATAGAACCGTATGGTGAGTTCCAGGACTTTCTTGGCTGGACACTTCCTCCCTGATCCGAGTTCCTTCCTCTTATTATGAAAAACATGATTTATTTTGTATTCCTCATTTCACTTCTTTTCAGCTTCTCTGTTTTAAGTTGTGTCCTCATTGTAGCGTCGCAGTCTTCAGTGTCCTCCGTTTCCTGTCTTCACTCCCTTTCCTTAGACACTGTAATCTGTCATTTAGAAAACAGGTGTTACTTTTACTATGTAATAATAGTGTTTTGTGCACTGCAGGGCCCAGACCACCATCGGACCCTCATGGACGTTACATGGACAACAAGCACATGTCTGGGATGGGTGAGTCCAGTTATACTTTATGTCCATGTGTAGAACACATACAAAACTGTAAACAATCAATAATTCTGTTCTGTACATTTTAAACATTTTCCATCATTTTAATGGGCTTTGCGCAGCAACTTCTGAAATGAGCTGATCTTGTGTTTTTGCAGAAATGATGGGTCCTCGTAACTCTTCTCCCGTCCACTTGGAGGCCCCTGTAAGTGTCTTCTCCTCTTGTTCTTTAGTTTCCTGTTGCCCTCTTCATTCATGTGTCCCTGCTCTGATTAAGGCCGAGGGCCCGGTCTCCTCTGAGAGCCCTGAGCCTGTGAGTACAAAGACCCCTGAGCGGGTCACAGGGGCCTCTTATGACCTCTGGTGGACGTGGTTTTCACTGCACATTAACTTTGGGGCCTCGGTCCAAGCTTCACTTAATTTGGACTAAATGTTTGTTTTGAGTCTCCAGAGCTACGCTTTGCTCTCTCAAATGAAAGATCGTAATTTGAATGTTTTGTTGTGGCATTCATTCACCAGGTCCTCACAAACTCCTTCAAACTGGGAAGGAATAATTTGCCTGAAACTTATAGTTTGAGTTTAACAGCATTCAAATGTTGTGCATGTTGGTCTCTGTGTGCCTGAGATGTTTGGACAGTGAATGTGTTAGTGAATCGATGGCCCTGTGTGTGCTCAGCTGTTTGTGACACAATCTGTTTTTGTTTGTGTGAATTTGACGCACGTTTGTGTTCAGGGTCTTGGTTTGTTCGCCTCTCCAATCAAAGACTGTCCCGGTCCTGGTCCCGGTCCCGGCCCTGGTCCAGTCCATCCCCCTGGGCTTGGACCACATGAGCCCCTGCTGCCCCCGAACCGGCTGCCTCCCCCCGGAGCGTACAGACCCATGCGTCCAGGGCCGTATGGACCGGGCATGCCCCCTCCTCACCACGGCCCCCCACTTCCGGCCAACGGACACCCAGGGATGCCAATGGGAGATTTTGGACCGCGCCCCTCCAACGGACATGCGTTTTTGCCCAGACCTGTCCCCATGGACCTCCGGGGTCCGCCGCCGCCACACTTGCGTCCTCCGCACTACGGCCCACCCCCTCATGGTACGTGTCCCACTTTTAACCTTCAGATTGATGTGCCCTGTTCATTGACCTTCATGTTGTGATGTTTCTGTCAGTTCTTCGAGGGCCCATGGGACCTCATCCATCCTTCCACCCCGACATGCGCTACCCAGGGCCCCGGGCCAGCCCCCCCATGGACCTGCCCCCTCCAGGTGCTCTACACCCGGGCTCATTCCCTCCGTACAGTGGCCCCTATGGTCCTCCTCCTGAGTCCCTCCAAAACCCTGGTGCTCACAGTAAACCAGGAGCAGAAAGTCCTCCGGCGGCTGTGGGTCCAGCTGGAGCAGAGCCTTAAGTTTACAGCCACAGGACCTGAACCCCCTTGAGCCCAAAGCCCACGTCACCGTCCCACAGCTGCAGAGGGTCTGAGCGCAGAGGCACAGACTCACGCCTCGTTTGGGCCTGGTCCATCCACTGTGAGGGACAGCGCTGTGCCCACGCTCACTTAAAGTGAAACGTCCTCTTTGGCTGGTTTCTGAACAAATCTATAAGAAAACTCTCCCTTTCTTTGCACCGCCTTTAACACGTGCAAATAAATTCACTGTAAAAGTATTTCTTTCATTGCAATAAGGATGACTACAGCTTCGTGTGCAATAATGACAGATTATTCTCATTTTATCTTTTAAAAATTGTAGAGAGCGTTCATTTTAAAAGGGGCCGTTTTTATGTCATTTCCTGTGGAAATTCTTTTTTAAAAAGGTGAAAAGGAGATTTAGCTTTGAGCATTTCAGGAGAACCACTCTTTCCAAACATTGTTGCTTGATAATGGACTGTAAAACAAATGTGCAACTTTATGGCCAGATGTATAACTTATTTTACTATGTTGGTATTAGTTTTAATAATAAAGAAATTAAAAGACATCGCTCTACTCCACTTTCCTCTCATTACTGGGCAGGTCCTGTTGTCAGTTTATTTATACAGCTCAGTTATTGCTAAATGATTTATGAAATGTGTTTTTAGACCAGATAATACTCTGACTCAACATTAAATGTATTGTTTATTGTCTCTACTTCAGTTTATACTTGGATCTACCTTCTCTTAAAAAGAGGTCAAAACTGGCATTTACATTTTTATTAAAAATTAATAGCATTGCAAATGTTATGAAATACAAAACACAAACTTGCTCCCGCCACTTCACTTATTACAATGTTTAATCATCCGTTTATGTATCTTACATTCATTTACAGTCAAAGTTGGACAAAAATACAAATGTAAATATTGGTGAAGATGCCCGGTTAAAAATCCAAACAAAAAGGCAACATGCAGTCACAAATAAAAGTACAAGACTTTGAAGTAACCAGTTTCATGCAGTCTGACGACACCAGGTGAGAACTGCACAGAAGAAACTTGTCAAATGGAAATGTTCCTCAAGTTGGTGAACATAATGAAGTCCCTCGACCACCAGTTATATTTGCAATAAATTACATTACTGCATTTTTTTTATTGTGAATTCAAATTAAATCAAATACATTTTTTACTTTAGTTATTTTGGGCAGTTCATAGTCATGGATGGTGAGCCACTAAACGAGGCACAACTAGTATTTAATGCAACAAAAAACAATGCCACATTTATTTAGCATTGCCCTTATTTTGCAGTTGAGTCAAGATTTATTTCAATATGACGTGTGGATTTATCACATTTTTTATTCTTGACCTCTTTGACACCATTGCTGTAGTGCTCTGTAGTTTCTATTCTACAACATTTACCAATGAAAAACTGATTTTTTTTTAAAGATTAAATTAATTTAAGTTTATTTGAGTTTGTCTCCCTCTGCTGGCAACTGCGAGACATTGCAGCTTCAACCTCTGTGCCGCGGCTCATTGTGGCGTTCTGACTCAAAAGTGATGTCAATAGAAAATGATCTGCTTTTTCTAATTGCTAACTATATCAGCAGGAGTCCGGTGAAGTTGCATTAACTGTGACTAAAACAGTTAATTTAGCATAACAAGACCACCTATTGTTTTGGCCAGATTAAAAAAGCCCTCGCTTAAAGCCATCAAACGTGTCAAACATTTCCTCTGAGATAAGCACCCTAAAAGTTAGTGCACCTTTAACTTCAGCGTTAGTTGTTATTTATTTAGGTTGTATTGCATCGTAAATGTTCAATCAACTGTCCCGACACGACCCGGCAACGCCTCATGTCTAGCTGGATTAATCAGTAACGTCGAAAGTCCCCAAAACAAAAAAGAATGTGGCTCAAAGCACCTTGTAAATTAGTTATCCGTTATGTGGAAGACGAATGTTTTAAATCCTAAATGAGCGAAATGCCAAGGTGTTTGTCTGAGAACGTGAGGCGGAGCTATGTCTTTTACTATTGCTGGACGTGAGGTGATGGTGGTAAAAGAGGAGCAGAACCTAGCTGTCCTTGTGCAGCGTCTGGTGCAGGTGCAGATACAGCGGTTTCTTTGTCAACAGCTGCAGTTTCTTCCTCTTGAAGTCCGTGGGCTTCTTATACCTACAAAAGAAACGGCAGAAACGTGTCAAAGAAACCGCTCGGCCTTATGTGTCTGACAAGAGATGGATTTAACATGAAGTTCTGTTTCACGAGCCTCCATCTGGCGCTCATGTGCTCAATATTTTGCTGTACATTTACTTAAATCTTCGTTCATGCCACGTAAACCCGCAGAAAACTCGAATGTACTCACAGTTCGATCACAATTGGACCTGGTTTGATCTCGTCCATTTCCATAAAGGCAAAACATTTTGTGCTGGTGAACCTCTTTTTGGGTTTGTAGTGCTTGAATTCAAAGAAGATAGCTGCACCTGCAAAACAAATACATTAGAAAACTACATTTAAACATCTTATAATTAACAAAGTGACGGTGAAATGTGATGTGTGTCAGTGTCGTTTTTACAATTGATGCTGTATTATTGAGCGCGAGGGGCCATGATAAAAGTGGAAATGTGGATATTGCAATTTCATAAGGACAAAACTGCCACGGTGTTCTGCTGTGGAGACGTCCTTTACCTTTGGGTAGTTTCTCCACGTGTCTCTGCACCTCCACGTCCACGTCGAAGTGAATGTAGGTGTCCTCTTTTCTCGAGGCGACGGGCGTGTCCTGGGCTGGGTCCAAATCCACGCCGTTCACATCTGAAAGAAGGAGGAAAAACGGCTCACATTATGTTCAAGTACAAATCCGCAACAGAAGTGATGCAGAGGAGTGGTAGAAACGTAGGAGAGCCAGTGGTGTGTGATTTTTACCCGTATAAAGCCAAAAACACAACTGAAAACAAATGCGAAGAAGCTGCAATCGTCTGATAACAAATGTACACGTCTACAGCAGCTGAATATTTAGATTGTACCTGACATCAAACAGAAAAAATCAATTAAACAGTTGTAGAAAAGCAGATAAACGCTCACATTTATCACTGACTCGGAACTCATTACATTTTGCTAATTTCTGAGTCGGTTTGTTGAGGAAAATAGTGTATGTGCAGCAGAACGCGAAATCTCTGTCATCAGCAAAGAGAAAAACTACTTTCACTTTACATTTTGCCCTGTAAAGTTCATTTGAGTTGAACAAAAGCCAAAAGTAAGGCTGAAAAAAAGGAAAAGAAATGCATTTTATCAGTTGTGTTGCCTGTGATTCTGCCACTCAGAGGAAAGTTGAAGAATTTTTCAGATAAAAGAATGTCGGGGGAAACCTCTATAGTTGACCCTGATGTTTGTGAGGAAATCTGCCTTGTTTGCTGCTGGTGTGCTAAACATCCATTAGAGGCACATTTGCCAGAGCAGTGCAACAATAAGATAAGATGCTGGGTCAGGAGACGTTTTGATGAACACTGAGTTTAGTATTTAGCGTCTTAAAACCTTTTTGTTTTAACATTAGGCTAACTGCACCCTATGACGTGTATGTACCTAGCGTTAACAGTTAGCGTTAACAGTTAGCGTTAACATTAGCCTCTCTGTCCTTTCAGTAAATAAAGGATGTAGAAGAAACTCTAAGTGAAGCCGCACCTTTGACGCTGATGATCATGTAGGGATCGATGCACTGGCCCGCGTCCTTCAAGCCGATCTTTTCGATCTTTAGGGTGAGGAGGCTCATCCCAGGCTCCGACGGTAACCGCGGCAACAGAGTACCTGCGAAGGCCAAAAAATACAAGTAACCGACGAGGCTTAGATCTGAAACACCAGCGAAGAGTTCACCAAGCGCCATTGGGACGGCTCTAACTTTATTCACCACAGCTAACAATTATATTAAAGTATATATATATATATATATATAAAGTGAAGTAAAAATATAACTACGCTGCGTTATCCGTGCTGCTCCTTGTGCTGACTGGGACATCCCAAAAAAGATGGTTAAACTCATAAGATAAAGGAAACCAGCGTCCCCACAAACCATTTTTTATACAGTTTGTCTTTTGGTTTATTCACAGGCTTTTTATCCCATGCAAAAGATCTAATGTTTTGTTCCGAGTTATCAATTGCTATGGAAACAGAGCTAGATTTTGTTTTCCATCACTGTGAAACCCATGCACAGACCCTTTAAATGCACTCATTGCCATGCTCACTGCTCTTAAACGGCAGCAGAGTGAAGTAAAGCCTAAAACGTTTCCAAACATTCACTGACATCAGACATAAATGCTTAGCAACAATTTGATTTTGAGTTTCCAGGGTAGAAATGTCAGCGTTTCTGTTACATAGAATGGAAAACATAACACTTTATAGCATCAAATTGTTACTGTTCATTATTTGAGCTTCGCAAATAGTAGAAATCTCTTGTTATTCTCCTTCTTTTAGTTGTATTTATTCATTTTTATCTGCGAAAAACCTCTACGGATGTGGAAGTCAACGGGAACAATATAAATGATAAAAGCTATAAACATAAGCAGATGAAGTAAAGTGAATACTCCAATAAAATTAAGAAGAAGAAGGTAAAAAGGAGGAGTAATGATATGTCAAATCTCTGGTGGATTTTATTGGGAACAAACTCTATGTTTTGTTTTAATTTTTGTTTTAACTTTTTTCTTTTCTTAGTTTTGGACACTGGGCATGTTAAGAAATTAAATAAAAACTAAATCACAAAAATAATGTTATGGTTAAGCACATAATAAATCTGTAGTCAAACTTAAACCTATTATGGGTCAATATTTCAGTGAGTGTGATTTGAGTAAAGGTCCGTCTGTCTGTCTGTCCGTTTGTGTGTTTGTTTGTTTGTGTGTTTGTTTGTTTGTTTGTTTGTTTGTGTGTCTATCCGTTTGTTTGTGTGTTTGTTTGTTTGTTTGTTTGTTTGTTACCCGGGGCGCGAGGAGAGAACGTGTCTGTGGAGCCGTGTCCTGTGGCTACATCCTCCTCCAGCTCCAAGTTTTCCTCTTCTCCAGGAGCCAGGATTTTACTGCCAACGACACAATCTCCCTTACGATTCGAACCTGTCACGTCTAGTCTAAATGTTAAAGACGCAATATTTTTACTGGAATATCCAACATAAATTACTGTAATATCGGAATCAACATTAGGATATCGCTGTGGATTCGTTTTGAAGAAATGTGAAGGTTTGGACAACGATTCCAGACAGAAGTGAAATCCTTTGTTTTCTTTCATTCTAATACATTTCTGTTCCAACAGTGTGTGACGAGCTTTATGAAAATGTGAATGTACAAATGAAGATATTGTGATAAAAACAGCCACATAAAAAGCTCTACAGATTCAGGTCTACTTTTCTGGAGCTAAGATTGGACTGAAAATACTCACATTTGCTTCTAACACAATTATTAGTTTTTAGTTGTTCTGATTATTTAGTGGCTCGGGATGATACTATATCCAATTTTAGCGAATATTCTAAGAAAAAACTTCACCGATTATTCACAATTATTACTGAGAAATCTCATCACACTCAACACATTACTTTATTACTTTTTCTCAAGTTTGAGCAGGTTTATTCAGCTGAACTATGTATGTATATGTGTTTTTTAACCATAAATATAATTAAAACCACTTAATTTTGCTTCTAAAATAAACAAAACAGTCACAATTCTTGTTTTTAGTGCTTCTGATGATATTGTGTCCTGAATAATCCCTCGATTCACAGAATAATCTCGACATCCGTGGTCTAGACATGACGAGAGTTGAGCACGTGCATATTTACCGAGATGGCACTGGCTGAACATCAAAGGGAAACTCTTTGTTGTAGGTCAAGATGTTTGTAATAACTGAAAAATAATCAACATGAAATTAGTATCAAGAGAAGAGAACATCAGTTGCCTTTTCTTTTTTTAAAGTTATGCAAACATACTATTTTCCAGTCTCTTCAGATCTTCCAGCTTGAACTCCTCCTTTGTCTGCGTGCTGCACTGCAATAGAACAGACACACATTTTACAGTGACAGTGTTTGAGTTTATCTTAACTAGGATTGGATTTGGGGCCATCTTAAACCGAACTGAACTGAACTGAATAGATAGAAATATTTTAATTTAAAAGGCGCCGTTATTTTTTTACGTGCAAAGTTTCCCACTGACAAATAAATCACCAGGTCGATTTTCCCGAGCAGGAAGAACACTTTTACATCAGCAATTTTCCCTTTCTCCAGGAAGTTCCTCAATGGTTAATATTAAAATCTACCATTAAATGTCGTGTCAACGGCTCAGTGAGTCCAGCTCATGTTTGCACTGACCATCACTGGCTTGTCATCCACCTTCAACAGTAAATGTACATATTCCACAGCTTATTTTGATGAACCAAACACCAACCTGTAAACTGGCCCCTCTCATTTCCAGACATGTCGCAATTTTCCCCAACGTTTTCTGTCAAAGCACACACACACACAGACACACACACAGACACACACACAGACACACACACACAGACACACACACACACACAGACACACACACACACACAGACAAGACACACACACACACACAGACATAGACACAGACACACACACACACACACAGACATACACACAGACACACACACACAGACACACACACACAGACACACACACACACACAGACACACACACACACACACACACACACAGACACACACACACACAGACACAGACACACACACACACACACACAGAGACACACACACACACAGACACACACACACAGACATAGACACAGACACACACACAGACACACACAGACACACACACACACACACAGACACACACACACACAGACACACACACACAGACACACACACACACACACACAGACACACACACACACACAGACACAGACACAGACACACACACACACAGACACAGACACACACAGACACAGACAGACACACACACACACACACAGACACACACACACACACACAGACACAGACACAAACAGACACACACACACACACACACACAGACACACACACAGACACACACACACACACACACACAGACACAGACACACACACACACACACACAGACAGACACACAGACACACACACAGACACACACACACACACAGAGACACAGACACACACACACACAGACACAAACAGACACACACACACAGACACACACACACAGACACACACACACACACACAGACACACACACACAGACACACACACACACACACAGACACACACACACACACACACAGACACACACACACAGACACACACACACAGACACACACACACACACACACACACAGACACACACACAGAGACACACACAGACACACACACACAGACACACACACAGAGACACACACACACAGACACACACAGACACACACACACACACACACAGACACACACACACAGTCACTTGTTAAGTTATAAAATGACAACTAAGTCTGACATGGACCGGGTTCATTCCAGCTCTTACCTTCTGTTCTTCACTGAAATCTGTTGAATTGTTTGCCTGGACCTCTTTCTGCAGTTGTCTGGCCAGGCTGAAAACAAAAAACACAACAAGAAAACAGATTGTGAATTGTAAAAGTGTAAAAACTAATAAAAGGGTTCGTGCTCCCCCTTGCGTCCGGCCTGAAAACGACACGCACATGTAATAACCGTGTAACAACTGCACATTATCAGGCGGAGGGCTTGACTCTGGGGACAGTGGTCTTCAGCTGAGACCCCCCATCGGGAGGTTGTGGCGGCCTGTACCTCAACCCGCACAAGAGGAATATAACACACGCATGACACAAACACACAGAAGGCGCAACACAAAACTCCTCTGCGTCCACTTCCACGGGAGGAGGTTCCCCCGTGCCAGGCCCCTGGGCCCCGAGTGTGCGCGCGGGGATGGGCTGCAGCGGCCCCGCACACACGCGCCTCTATGCGCTCACCGCCACATCACGTCATGGATGCGCAGGCTTTATTTACGGACACACACACGCGCGCGCGGGAAGCAAAGTTGTTGCGGAGGAGCACGCAGCGCATCCGTAAACGCGTCTCGAACTAGAGGGTCCTGGAGGGTCCTAAAGGGTCCTAGAGGGTCCTAAAGGGCCCTAAAGGGTCCTAGAGGGTCCTGGAGGGAGCGGCGCTGAGGGCGTAAAAGACACACACACATGTTGAACATCACTTACATTTGGTACTCGTCTATAGCCTCCACCAACTGTCCCCACGAGTCAAAGTCCGTGGCTTTTCGGAAACTGGCGTGCCATTTCTGGACAGTCTTGTTGACATCGGACATTTTGGCAGGCGGCGCACGCGGGGGGCAGCAGATCTCAGGGCATCGCCGCGTGCGTGCGTGTGTGTGCTCGGTCACAGCGGGCTCCCGGAGGCAGAGACGGCCGCAGCGGTGCCCGGGATCTCCACGGTCCAAGGCGCGCTCACACACACACACTCAGACACACACACTCAGACACACACACACACACAGACACACACACTCAGACACACACACTCAGACACACACACACACGCACACACACACAGACACACACACTCAGACACACACACTCAGACACACACACACACACACACACACACAGACACACACACTCAGACACACACACTCAGACACACACACACACACACACACACAGACACACACACTCAGACACACACACACAGACACACACACTCAGACACACACACACACACACACAGACACACACACTCAGACACACACACTCAGACACACACGCACACACAGGCGCTCACGCAGCCCGGTGACACCCAGACCAAGCCCTACTACAGCTCTGCATCGAAGGACGCATCCGCAAGAAGAGGAAGTCCCGCCCGCAGCCACAGCGCGTGCCAGAGGTGCGCACGGTTTATCACCCGGCATCGCCCGCGAGAGCTGCAACAGGAGGAGACACTCGTGTGCTGCTGGAGGAGTGTGTGGTGTGCACACACTGCACACACTGCACACACACACACACACACACACGCACACACACTGCACACACACACACACACACACACACACGCACACACACACACTGAACACACACTGTACACACACACACTGAACACACACTACACACTGCACACACACTGAACACACATACACACTGCACACACACTGTACACACACACACTGAACACACACTACACACTGCACGAACACACACACACACTGCACACACAATGTACACACACACACTGAACACACACTACACACTGCACACACACTGAACACACACACACACACTGCACACACACACTGCACACACACTGCAGACACACACACACTGCACACACACTGCACATACACTGCACACACACTGAACACACACTGCACACACACACTGTACACACACACTGCACACACACACTGCACACACACTGCAGACACACACACACTGCACACACACTGTACACACACACTGCACACACACACTGCACACACACTGCAGACACACACACACTGAACACACACTGCACACACACTGTACACACACACACACTGCACACACACACACTCAACACGTTGCGATGAAAACCCCTGTAGAAATGGCAGAGAATATCCATGTTGTTGTTGTTACCCTGTGTAACTGGGTGACAGGCTGTATCTTAAACCTGAACGTCACCTTCTCCTTTGTCAGGATCTGTGGTCACTGTCCTCAAAGGTGTTATTAGGTCTGTTTGGACTCTTTCAATTGTACAGCAAAAAAGTTTAAAATAATCTGTTTGCTTTCAGGGAAGGCCAGTTTAGGCAATTCGAAAGAGTCACACCTTCAAGAGGTTAGACTGGATCTAAGTGTGTTTGTGTACAATGTAATGTGCTCTTCATCAGAAAACTGTGAATAATAAACAAGGACAATAAAAATGGGCTTTATGTAGAGCGTGCTGAACCTTTATGTGGAGCGTGCTGAACCTTTATGTGGAGCGTGCTGCACCTTTATGTGGAGCGTGCTGCACCTTTATGTGGAGCGTGCTGGACCTTTATGTGGAGCGTGCTGCACCTTTATGTGGAGCGTGCTGCACCTTTATGTGGAGCGTGCTGCACCTTTATGTGGAGCGTGCTGGACCTTTATGTGGAGCGTGCTGAACCTTTATGTGGAGCGTGCTGAACCTTTATGTGGAGCGTGCTGAACCTTTATGTGGAGCGTGCTGAACCTTTATGTGGAGCGTGCTGAACCTTTATGTGGAGCGTGCTGCACCTTTATGTAGAGCGTGCTGGACCTTTATGTGGAGCGTGCTGAACCTTTATGTGGAGCGTGCTGCACCTTTATGTGGAGCGTGCTGGACCTTTATGTGGAGCGTGCTGGACCTTTATGTGGAGCGTGCTGGACCTTTATGTGGAGCGTGTTGCACCTTTATGTGGAGCGTGCTGCACCTTTATGTGGAGCGTGCTGAACCTTTATGTGGAGCGTGCTGAACCTTTATGTGGAGCGTGCTGCACCTTTATGTGGAGCGTGCTGGACCTTTATGTGGAGCGTGCTGGACCTTTATGTAGAGCGTGCTGCACCTTTATGTGGAGCGTGCTGGACCTTTATGTGGAGCGTGTTGCACCTTTATGTAGAGCGTGTTGGACCTTTATGTGGAGCGTGCTGCACCTTTATGTGGAGCGTGCTGGACCTTTATGTGGAGCGTGCTGAACCTTTATGTGGAGCGTGCTGCACCTTTATGTGGAGCGTGCTGCACCTTTATGTGGAGCGTGCTGGACCTTTATGTGGAGCGTGCTGCACCTTTATGTGGAGCGTGCTGGACCTTTATGTGGAGCGTGCTGGACCTTTATGTGGAGCGTGCTGGACCTTTATGTGGAGCGTGCTGGACCTTTATGTGGAGCGTGTTGCACCTTTATGTGGAGCGTGCTGGACCTTTATGTGGAGCGTGCTGGACCTTTATGTGGAGCGTGCTGGACCTTTATGTGGAGCGTGCTGGACCTTTATGTGGAGCGTGCTGGACCTTTATGTGGAGCGTGCTGGACCGGTCTCTTCACCCCCTCCAAGAGACACAAGACGTGAAATGGGACAGTCTTGTTACGAAGGAAGTGACGCACCCTTCAGACGCAGCGTTGGGAGCGCGCAGCCCCCAGTCAAATATCGGCCTGAATTGGGACCATCCATGATTGGGACACAGCTTATACTCAAACCCTTTTGAAGGACGACAGTGGATTTCCAACACGAGAGCGCTCCCTGCCATGTACGGTTTCCATGGAGACGTTTCTCTTCATTGGATAAACTTTGTGTATTTTTAGTTGTATTAAACGGTAAGTAAATGGTCAAGACTAAGTCTATAGTACTTTCTACATATTCTGTTCGTCCTAATTTCATGTTTATTGAGATAAATTACCAAGCAAATGTTGTGTTTTGGGTTGCCATGGGGATGTATTAAATCATGTCCAAACTACGGCTCGCGGACCGAGCACTGGCCGCGCGCAATCCTCGTGAACGAGCCTCAGAAGAGCGTGTGGGACCAAAACAAAAGAGCAAATATTATTATATTATTTCTCCTTCTAAAATCTTATTTTAAAAAAACTGCGGATCTAAAGTACACACATAACAAAACACAAACACATTTTTTTTGTTTTGTAAAAACTACATTCTATTTATTATGGACACAAGAAAGAACGAAACAATCTATAACAGTATTCACCTTATTCCAGAAGCCCGTCTGGGCGCCATCCAAAGTAATCCTTCTTCTGGTTGTATTAGTTTATATAAGGCTGCCGACCTTGAGAGAAAATAAGTTCTACACAGACTAAAAAGTTGTTTTCGGGCCGCCCAGGAAATCAGTGCATTGTTGACTTGTTGGTCACATGAAAATTGGATATTTTACACAAATCAATATCGTTTATAACATGTTTTAGCAACTTTTCCCTCGTTCTCAATTTAAACCAACAGAGTTTAAATGGACTGGAAGTGCCATTAAGGGGGTTACAGGCCGCGGCGTCCAAAGCATCCAGTTTACATTCAAAGTCTATATAAACGCGCGTCAAACGCGTCCTGCGTTTTCCACGGCGCAATTCCTGCGTTTTCGGACGCTCTCGACGCATTGGGCGCACGTACGAGGCGAGGCCCGAGGTGTCCAAAGCGGCCGGCGCCGACATGTTCAGCTTTGTCCAACTTTCTGCGGCAGATGCGCCGCAGCAGCCAATCAGAGATGACGCTCCAGTGACGTGCTAAGCACGACCCTGAAGAAGACCCAAAACAAACCCGCAAGATAAAAAAAAATCCTTAAGACGCAGCTCTTGGAGCAAATAATGATATTGACTAAACTCTGCTCACCTCTGAAGTATATACGGGTCCCAGACGGGCCCCGGAGCCCATCGCCTCCACTTTTGGACTTTGTAAAGTTAATAAACCAAAGCCATGGTCCGCCATTAAACTCCATTTACAGCACGAGAAAAACAACACAGCTCAACTCCTCCACTGCGCATGTGCGCAAGACGACTCGGACGCACGTCTGCTGCTGAGAGTATTTTACAGACGCGAGTCCGGGGCGTCTGTCTTCAAATGTACCGCGGTGTGTACGGGACTTTACCAACGGAAGTGGTGATCACGTGGCAAAAGAGGGAAAAGTGGGTGAAAAGAAATAGTCACCTCCTAAAACAGGTACCGGCAAACAGGTACATTTTCTGACTTTAAGCTGCTACGTTTTCCCTTTGAAACCTGCAGTTTATACAACCGTGTGGCTAATTTATAGATTTTTATGGGCTAAAGGCCACTCGGGGCACTCTAGCAGACTTCAGATGTGTTCTTTGAATTTTAAGTTTCAAAATGCTGGGTGTTTTATTACAATCAGACTCATGTTCACAGAGAAATGTGTCTAATGAGGAACTGAATCTTGTCGCGGCTGAAGGCAAAGACACACGTGGAGTGTGGAAATAGGATTTACCTGCTGCATTGATATGAGACTTTCAACCCTTGCGTCACTGCCGTGGACCATCATTCGGTGTAAATATCTCATGTTACAATGTTTTTAGTGCAGCTTCGATGCCACAATTGATTTGAGTGTTTTTTGAGGACCAATTTTTATTTGATATGAATTAAATTATAGCAGTTTTGTTGTCATGTTGTTGTTGTTGTTGTTGTTTTATGGCGATTGGCATCCAAGTGTTGCATATAGTCAGTACACTGATTACTTCTTCTTTGGCGTTTCAATCTCATGTATTCTTGCATAACAACCGTAACCGTGATGTTCGGATTCAGAGTCATAAAAGCCAAGATTCTAGAACGTCCCTAGGCGCAAGGACCCTGGAAAGTCGGGCCGACCACCATTAAACATCAAGTACAACAACAACCTGGCGAAGAAGAAGGGTCGGTTCTGTGTCTGATGGTCAGTAGCGTTCTGGACAGCGAGGAGGAGCAACCTTTTCTGGCTGTTGGTGCCCGGAAACGTAAAATGTCATTTAGCTCGTCCGAGGGTTCTGGAAGTGAGAAGCAGGATGAAGCTGCTATTATCGGGGATGAAAGCAAAGTGTATAAGGTGATCATAAAAAGCTTTCACAGGGTAATGCGTCCTTTAAGGAGTGGAATCAATTGGCATTGACGACGAGTCTATATAAGGCGGTGGGAGAGATCAAGGGTGCGAGAGTCCTTAGGGATGGCGCGCTACTGGTTTTGTGCAAAGGTGCGGCTTAGAGATTGGGATTAAAAGTCTGGATGGAAAGAACATTCTTGTTTCGGACGCTGAAAGAAACACGGTCAGAGGAATTATCACAGGATGGATGGAGGATAGGATGGCGGCTGTGGATGACCTAAAGGAGAATTTAACTGGAGCAAAGGTAGTGGACGCCAGGCGGTTGAAAACAACCCGGTTTGGAGAAAGATTTGAGCCTGTCGGTAATGCCTGCCTAGTAAGGTGTTCATTGGATACATGAGCTATGGCGTAAGTCCATTTGTTCCTCCGCCCCTGCGTTGCTTCAAATGCCAGCGCTTTGGGCATGTTGCAGCGGTCTGCAGAGGGAAACAAAGATGTGGTAAATGTGCAGGTGATCACGAGTATGGATAGTGTGACAAAGGAGCTGAAGTGCTGTAACTCTGGGGAAGAACATAGCTCTGCCTACAGGGGATGCAGGTTTAGCAAAAGAGCTGCTGAGGTGCAGAAAATTATTGACTCTCAAGGCATAGCCTGTGCGGATGCAGTCAAGAAAGTGTCAAGTAACAAGGTTAAAGTAAATACAGTGAGAGAAGCCAGCGCTGCTCCCAGCCAGAGCGAAGTGAGGGAAGCCAGCGTTACTCCCTAGAAGTGTGAAGGTTCCAAGCGTGAAGGTTCCAAGTGTGAAGGTTCCAAGTGTGAAGGTTCCAAGTGTGGAGGTTCCAAGTGTGAAGGTTCCAGAATGAATGAGAATACCTCAGTTGTGGATAGAGAGGACTTTGTGCTCTTTATGGTGGATGTTATAACTGTGCTGCTCAAACTCAAAAGAGAACTGAAAGGATCAGGATCATTGCTAAAGCTGCAGGAAGATTCCTTGGAACAAAAGAGCATGAATGGGGAAAAATAGAAAACAGGCTAAAGGTGCTAAATGGGAGTCAGAGAAAAGGAAGTCTACTTTTGGGGAATCAGAGTAATCATAGTAAAGAAATGGAGGTAGGGGAGTCGCTGGTCTCCTGTCCTCGCCCAATCCAGTAGATGCACGGCTGCCAAGCAACGACAACAATGGAAGTATCAAAGCCTAAAGCACCAAACACCAAAGAAGGAGAGCAAGATGAAGAAGAGTCAGCTCTGGAATAAAGCTGGTCGGAATCTGAAGAATTAAGTTTAAAGAAAAGAATAAAGTCTAAAGAATAAAATCTGGCTGTAATGTAACGCTTCGATACCAACCGCCATAAAACAACACTAGAGCTGGCATAAAGTCTATGGAATAAAGTCTGGCGGTAATGTAACACTTCACTTGGATACCAACCGCCATAAAACAACAACAACAACAGTTTGCAGTTAGCTGCCAGCCGCCATGAAAAGCAACAACAACAACAATAGAACATTCAGGAGTTGAGCTCAGTTGACTTCAGTTGTGTGGGTTCACCTTTCGTGAAAGGTCTGCTTCAATTCTTAGTCTTATCTGCTTTTGTGAGCAGCGGAGTCTGTCTTGCAAATCAAGGGTCTTTCTTTGGACACTGATTAGGTTTATTGTAGGGTATACTTCCAACCAAAATGACCCTTCTGGCCATATTGTAGTTTATAAAAGAGTTAGTGCAGAGCTTCTCAAAGTGGGGGGCACCCCTGTGCCACATTACGCATGACAGACGTGTTTTGAGCAACAGAAAAACGTCCAGGGGTTCATCTCTAAATTGAGAGCAGAGAGTAGGTCAGCCTGCCCCCCCCCCACATGCCTGCATCTGTGCCCCCCCCACATGCCTGCATCTGTGCCCCCCCACATGTCTGCGTCTGTGCCCCCCCCACATGTCTGCGTCTGTGCCCCCCCCACATGTCTGCGTCTGTGCCCCCCCACATGTCTGCATCTGTGCCCCCCCCACATGTCTGCGTCTGTGCCCCCCCACATGTCTGCGTCTGTGCCCCCCACACATGTCTGCATCTGCCCCCCACACATGCCTGCGTCTGTGCCCCAAACATGTCTGCGTCTGTGCCCCCCCACATGTCTGCGTCTGTGCCCCCCAAACATGCCTGCGTCTGTGCCCCCCACACATGCCTGCGTCTGTGCCCCCCACACATGTCTGCATCTGCCCCCCCCACATGTCTGCGTCTGTGCCCCCCACACATGTCTGCATCTGCCCCCCACATGTCTGTGCCCCACACATGTGTGCATCTGCCCCCCACATGTCTGTGCCCCACACATGTCTGCATCTGCCCCCCACACATGTCTGCATCTGTGCCCCCCACGCATGTCTGCATCTGTGCCCCCCACACATGTCTGCATCTGTGCCCCCCACGCATGTCTGCATCTGTGCCCCCCACACATGTCTGCATCTGTGCCCCCCACACATGTCTGCATCTGTGCCCCCCACACATGTCTGCATCTGTGCCCCACACACATGTCTGCATCATTGCCCCCCACACATGTCTGCATCATTGCCCCCCACACATGTCTGCATCATTGCCCCCCACACATGTCTGCATCTGCCCCCCACACATGTCCTCACGTGAGGAATGCGTGTACCAAATTGCGTGGCTCTATGACATATAGGCATATAGGCATATTTTGACTTTTGTATGTGGTGCTGTTGTGCCATTTCTAAAGCTCAAAAAAGTGGCTGATATAAATGTTAACCCTCATGTCACTATTTATGGAAACTAAAGCTCTTGTTCTCTTTTAGCAGTGAAAATGACCAGTGCAAACAGGAGGAGGATCATCGCTGAGGACCCCACTTGGTCCTTAGAACAAGTGCCTTTTCTGTCTAAACTCTGTCTACAAGCCATCATGAAAAACATAGAAGGTACAGGGGATGAGTGCTGGGTTTCAGGTGACCTTGAGGGACCATGGTTGTAAGTTAAATAACAAATCCAAAGTTTGTAATTGGCTCTGTGTATAAGTTGGCCGTCGTTAGCTCAAGGTTAGCGTGAGTACTTCCCGTCTAAGTCAGTACAGTTAGTTAATTAGTTAGTTAATTTATTTCTTTATAGAGAGGGGCAGTGCACAATATACATTAACCTTCAGGAGAGTTGCAGGTTGAAGCTCAAGTGCTAATTTCCACCCCTGGGGCGGCTGATGTAACTGTTTACAGTTCCAGATGGGCCACGCCTGGGATTACACCGACTGAACACAGTGTCTTTATTGCAAATCAAAAAAAAAAAAAAAAAACATAATTTGAAGCCTTATGGATTCATTCCAAACAACTAAATACTTTCTACCCTTTATTTTCATGACTATAAAAAAAGAATAAATGCAATTTCCAATGTAATAATTAACTAGTACTAGAACCTTTATTCTATTACAACGTATTTCTACTTTAGCTACTAAACATTAATTACTTGCTTATGTTACAGATATCATTGTTTGCCAATAGCAATATCACATTTTTTAAAATCTAGCAAGGCTCTCAAAGTAAGCTAAGTTATAGTAATAAGCTGTTTGTAAAAATAATAAATGTATTTATCTGGACTAAATATAATATCTTGTACTGCACTGTCGTATGTTGTACTGTAATCTGATTTCTTTCAGATTGTTCACACCTTGCAAATTTTGACAAGGAAAATGATGCAAAAAAAAATTGAAACATTTAGAAAAAATGTTCGAGATTGGAGTTATTCTAAATTCCATACTTTGACCTCCAAATACAACATTTACTCTAAAAATTAATTGAATAAGGTTACAAACATACACCAAAATGTTTCCAGTAGTAAATGTACCCACATATTTTCAATAATGTGACAATTCCACATGAATTAATCACATAAAGATCAGATTCTGGTTTGCATGTGAACATAGCCAGTGATACCAACATTTTGATCAATATATTGTCCACCCATACTACAAATATGCTCAGAATTATTAATTACAGCTGCTTAATTTGACCTTTGACCCATTTCTTCTCATTTGGTTTGTTTTCAAAGGCAAGCCCTTATACAAAGAACTGAGCCGGTCGGAGCAGAACTTCATCCAGGAGAAGCTGACACTGCACGTGCCCCTGAAAGTCACGGCCAAACTGATCCCTGATGGTGTGTACTGGCAGCGGCGAAGCAAGGAACTCTGGGACAATTGTGATGTGTCCTACCACGGCCAGAGCTGGAAAAGACTGTTTTTTGAGCGCTTCTTGGAGAAGCTGATTGAAGCCTTTCTCCCTGGAGAGACGGAGCTCAAAACCATCCTTGAAATGCTGCCTCTGTGTAAGGATTATGTGAAGAGACTGAACATCGAGGAGCTTCTGTTGCCGATCAGACCACAGGAGGAAGACGAGGCGACCAGTATCCATGAAGAAGAGACCAAACCAACTCTAGACCGTTTTAATTTCAATTTCCTGTTAGAAAAGCTTATTAACCTGCAAGAGCTCTACCTGGTGTACAGAATCAAGCGGTGCGGCATGAACTATAAAAAAGAGATGTTTCAGATGACACAGGGAGATTGTAAGACACTCGCTCAGGCTGTGGCGTCCTGCAAGACTCTCAAGGTGTGTTACTTTATTTAGAATTACTTCATCTTATTGAGCAGTTTGGGCTTTTTAAAAATGTATGTATTTTTCTTTATTTGCCATAAAATAGTGGTTCTCAAACTATGGTACAGGTACCTCATCGGGCACATACATTTTTATTTTTGTTTTTGTCTTCTGCTTTTTAAGAAATACTTTACAGATTAAACTTGTTTTAACCCATAGTTAAATAGTCAAAATATTTGGTAAGTGGTGCAAATCCAGATTCATATTAGCAATTATAAATAGGTGGGTGGGCCATAAATAAAAATTAAAAAAATATTGTGAATGTTGTTTTGAAGATATGCAAAATTTGAATATTAGTTTATAGTTTATAAAAAAAGATGATTAAAATGATATTCCTGCACTTTGGGATTTATTTTACAGGCATTTCATATTTGTCTGATAATTAAACCTGAACTAATATGTTTGAAGACATATTATATAATACATTTCTGTTGAACTGACATAATATTGTCATACATTTTTTCCAATGTCGCCCATCCCTAATTATGACAAATTTGAATTGATATATTTTGTCCCTTTCGGAGTCTGTACATATGCGTGAATTATGGAACACATTTTGTTGTGTTTTTGCAGGTTCTGCACCTCCACCAGAGCAACGTAGGCGACGCACAGTGCAGACTTCTGGTTAAACACTTATTGAACCACCCTTCTTTGACCGAGCTGGACTTCAGTTACAACTACATTGAAGACAGAGGAGCCAGAGCCATCGGCAAACTGCTTTCCCGGAGTAAGCTGAGGACGCTCACGCTCTACTGCAACAAGATCCAAGAGCACGGGGCCAGAGCCATCGCCCACGCTCTGTCCAGGACCTCCACTTTAGAGGAGCTAAACTTGGGCGTGAACCGCGTGGGTGACGAAGGAGGGCAGGCCATCGCGAAGGCTCTGCTGACGAACTCCTCCCTGAAGACCCTGAACCTGTCGGCGAATGACGTGGCCGAGCGGACTGCCGTCTCTCTCGCTGACGTGCTCGTTCACAATCGCACACTGCGCAGCATCAATCTCTTCCACGGCCAGCTGGGAGTGGTGAGTGATGGTGTTAGTAGAGTGCCTTGCCCAAGGACCCAGTAATGTGCTGCCGGTCACAATCACACAGTTAGGTCTAAATGTCTGCTCATAATAGGCTAATTCTGTGATCTGGTTGGAATAAAATACATAGCGATTAACAATTGAAAACAAAATTATATATCATTGAATGGGAAAAAGTCCTCAAAATATTGCATGTAAGAAGAAGCTGAAACCCATGAATAGAAATGATTAGGTTCGATCACTTTACACAGCAATAACAGGGTAATACCAGTAATAATGACGTTCTTTTATTGTGAGAGGCAGAGCTGTAGACAGCACACCTGATAAAATGTGCTTCTTTTTTGTCCATGGAATTTTTTACAACTCAACACAAGTCATTTCCTCAACACTTGGACTCAGAAACATCTTATTTAAGAAGACAAATGTCATGAGTTCATCAGTGTGTGAGACTGTTATGTCCCCTGCATAGACGGCACGGAACAATATGTTTTGGGGCTCAATATTTATCATG